>NC_053179.1:1120905-1342559 GCF_004115215.2 Ornithorhynchus anatinus | reverse complement strand
TCTGACTCAAGTAAATCTCAGAATGTTTTAGCGTGGTTTTCTCTTCTCTGACTCAAGTACAAATGTTTTAGCGTGGTTTTCTACCACAATTTTCTAACCATTCTTGAATTTCGAGCATGTGACTTGTAGCTGAGGACATGCTTGTTGAGAATTTCCTTTCCTCTTGTCATTGCCAAGCAATCACTCCTTCAAGCTCCTGATAGCAGGATTAAGCCCCTCACTTTTCAAATAGTATTTTAATTTTTTTACTTACCATTATTAATTGTATCTACTTTCTCATTCTACTTCTTGTCGATTTACATATAATGACTCCCCGTTTGACTGATGACTGATGACTTGTTCCCTTGTATTTGCAAATAATTCTCTATGATCAGAAACCTTGTTATATTTCCTCCAAGATTATTCTCATAGCTTTTAAACTGATGTTATACAAACTCTCTACAGCAGTGATTCTACGGTGTAAAAAGGATTGCCCAAATGAGTGGGCTGAGTATACGACAAGAACACCTAATGGTACTTTAAATCCTATACCTGCTGCTTAGGCCTACTGGTTTATATCAAACAATGTGAAGGCAGTTTTTTGTTTTAACTGGTAATCTCTGGAATTTGGCCACTTGTTGATCTGCCTTTGGAGGCATCAGATAACTGGCATTTCTGGTAACTCATTTTTAATTCAACTTTCAGATTGATCCTGTCCTTGGTACTGTCGGGTTTGGTTCGGGATTGCATGGCTGGGCCTTTACTCTGAAGCAGTTTGCTGAGATGTACGTTGCAAAGTTTGCTGCCAAGGGTGAAGGTCAGCTGGGACCAGCTGAAAGGGCCAAAAAAGTGGAGGACATGATGAAGAAGTTGTGGGGTGACAGGTGAGAAATCCTAGTCCAGTTTCCTTGCATGTACTGTGAATAGTTGTAATAATGATATTTAAAGTACTTGGCTGCAAAATATCACACTGGAGAATTGCAGAAACAATTAAATAGGGTATTTAGCAGGGTGTCTGGCCCTCACAGGACACACAGTGCAAGATTAAAGGTAAAAGACCACAGATTATCAATCAGTGGTATTTGACAGATAGCAAACACAAACAAGGAGAAGATAAAACAGTAAAAACAAATCAAGATCCAGGTTCCCGTATTTAACCTCTAGTATGCAATTAGAATTGGGGATAAGGTATAAATTATTTTCCAGAGTAAAATAAATCCTCCACCCATGAAGTTTATTCGTAATTTTGTATGAGAGCTTTACACATTCTTGTATTGAAACATCTTCAGCTGTCTCTTCAACCCTGACATCTGCAGTCTTGCATTTCCTCCCGCCTTTAGGACACCTACTGGATATCAGCCAATGTTTCATAATTAACATGATCAAAACAGAACTCCTTATTTCTTCACCTAAACTCTGTCTTCCCTCTGACTCTTATCACTGTAAAAACAGTACTGTCTTCACAAGGTCATAACCTTAGCATTATTTTCAACTCATCTGTCATTCAAACTATCCACTCAATCTGTCCTCACACAGTAAGTGCTTAATGAATACGATTGACTGGATCCATCTAAACTGCTACTACACTATCCCAGTCTCAAGAACCTGCCCTTTCCTCTCCATCATCTCCACCTTAGCTGTCTTTGACCCTGACAACCAGCCCTGACTCTTGGAAACAGCCAAATGTGGCTTCACTGACACTGTCCTCTCCTGGTAATCCTGCTATCCCTCTGGCCATTCATTCTTAAGTCTCTTTCAGGAGCCGTCTCTGCCTCCCATCCCCTAACTGTGGGAGTCCCTCCAAGTTCAGTTCCGGCTCCCTTTTCTATTCTCCATCTACAGCCACACTCTTAGGAAAACTCAACCGTTCCTATGGCTTCAGCTAGCATCTACGCAGATGATTCCCAAATCTGCATCTCCAGCCTGTTCTCTTTCTCTCTGCAGTCTCACATTTCCTCCAGCCTTCAAGACACCTACATCTCTACTTGGATGTCCTCCTGTCACCTCCAAAAGCAACCCCCATCTTCCACCCAAACCCTGTCCTTACTTTATCATCACTGTAGGCAGCACTACTATCCTTGCTGATTCACAAGCCCAAAACCTGGGTGTTATCTGTCATTCAAATCACATAATCAACAGGTCACTAAATCCTATCAGTTCCCCTATCATAACATCACCAAAACCCATCCTTTCCATCCAAACCTCTACCAGGTTAATCTAAACACTTATGTTATCCCACCTTGATTACTGTATCAGCTTCCTTCCTGACCTCCCTGTCACTGGTCCAGTCCATACTTCACTCTGCTGCCTGGAGAGTTTTTCCTTTCCATGTGTCCCCACTCTGAAGAACCTCCAGTTGTTGCCCACCCACCTCCACATCAAACAGAAACTTCCTAGTATATAGGCTTTGAAACTCTCAATCTTGCCCTCCTGCATCTCCTCACTGCTTTCCTACAACAACCCAGCAAGCCCACTGGTAACCAACCTACCTACTCACTGTACCTCGATTTCTTCTATCTCACCACCAACCTTGCCCACCTCCTGCCTCTAGCCTGGAGCATCCTTCCTCTTCATATCCAGTGTTTAGAACAGTGCTTGGCACACAGTAAGTGCTTACCAAATGCCATTATTATTATATCAGACAATCACCGATATAATACTCCACCTCCACCTTCAAAGATTTATTAAAGGCAATCTCCAAGAGGCCTTTCCTGACACTAAGCCCTCATTTCCCCTTCTCCCTAATACAGTGCCCTAATTTACTCCCTTTATTCACCCCTCCGTCAGCTCCAAAGTACTTATGTACATACCTGTAATTTGTTCTTATTAATGGCTCTCTCCCCTCTAGACTGTAAGCCTGCTGTGGGCAGGGAATGTGTCTGCCAACTTGGTTACATTGTTCTCTCCCAAACGCTTACAACAGTACTCTCCACACAGTAAGTGTTTAATGAATACGATCGACTGGTTCCATCTAAACTACTTCTACACTATCCCCAACATTTCCTTTCCCTCTCTAGACTGAGCTCATTAAGGGCAAGGAATGTGCCTGTTTGTTGCAGTACTGTATACTCTCTCTAACTGCTTAGTCAAGTGCTCGGCACACAGTAAGTGATTAACATGTACGATTTGAATGAATTATTATTATTATTATTATTATTATTATTGTATTTGCTAAGTGCTTACTATGTGCCAAGCACTGTTCTAAGCGCTGGGGTAGTTACAAGATAATCACGTTGTCCCAAGTGGGACTCACAGTCATAATCCCATTTTACAGATGAGGTAACTGAGGCACAGAGAAGTTAAATGGCTTTTCCCAAGGTCACACAGCAGACAAGTGGCGGAGCTGGGATTAGAACATGCATCTTCTGGCTCCCAAGCCAGTGCTCTTTCCAGTAAGACACGCTGCTTCTATGAATGAAAGAATGAACACACACACACACACACACGCGCGCGCGCACGCTCCACCCTCCCTGCCGCCCAGCCAACTACTACAGACTTCCAATTCACTCCTTAACCCTCTAATGGCTCTTCTTCCCCTCTCATCCCTGGTGACAAAACTGAAACCATCAGGCATGTACCCTACAAAATTTCAACTTCAACGTCCCCAAACTCCCTTTTGCCCCCCGTTCCACTCCTTCCTTTTGGACTATCTTTCATGAGGAGATTTCTTGCCTGCTTTAAGTATCTCCATCCACCTGCACCTCTAACTGTATTACCTCAGTTTTCACTAAAAAAAACCCCACCACAAACAAAAGCACCTTTATGCATTGTTTCCCTCTCTGACTGAAATCTTCAACCATTCACTTTTGATGGACCTTTTCCCTTTGCTTCCAAACCCAACCAAGACTTCTCTATCCTATAATACCCACTCTTCACTCCACTGCCCAATCCAGTGATCCATGGCTCTCTCCTATTATTCTTGCCCTAACTCCTCAAACAGATTGTTCACACACACACTGTCTCCATTTATTCTCTTCCACCTCTCTAGCAGACCTGTACAATCTGGCTTTGTACCCATCATTACAATAAGAGCACTCTCTTCCATGTCATCAATAACTTCCTCTGCCCTAACTCCAGTTAGGCTCTTAGTCTAATCCTTTGTGACTTCTCAGCAGTATCTATCATTGTGGACTACGACCATTCTATAAACACCATCAAATTTCAACTTTTCTGACGCTGTCCTCTCCTGGATCTTCTTCTGTATCTCCGGCGGCTTCGCCTCATGTTTGCTGGCTCTTCTGTTTCCCACTCTCCAATTCCTTAATGTTCAGTTCTGAGTCTCCTTCCATTTTCAATGTACACTAACTTTTTTTCAAATGTATTTCTTAACCACTTACTATTTGCCAGACACTGTAATAATAATTAATAGTTATGGCATTTGTTAAGCACAGGCCCTATACTAAGCTCTGGGATGAACGCAGGGCTCACAGTCTTCATCCCCATTTTACAGATGAGATAACTGTGGCATGGAGAAGTTAGGTGGCTTTCCCAAGTCCACGTAGCAGGGCAAGTGGCGGAGCTGGGATTAGAACCCATCACCTTCTGATTCCCAGGCCCATGTTCTACCCACTATGCCAGGCTGCTTCTCTAAGCACTGTACTAAGCTCGAAAGGGTAGATGCAAGCTAATCAGGTTGGACACAGTCCATGCCCTACATGGGGCTCATAGTCTTCAGCCCCACTTTACAGATGGGTTAACTGAGATACAGAGAATTTATGTGACTTGTCCAAGGTCATACAATGGAAAAGTGGCAGACCTGGGATTAGAACCCAGATCCTTCTGACTCCCAGGCCTATGCTCTGTCTACATTTTCCTCATCTGTAAAATAAGGATTAATTCCTACCCCTTCCTGACTAAACTGAGTCCCATGTGGGACCGGGTTGTGTCCAAATTGACAGTAATTTAGTTTCCCCAGTGCTTAGGACATAGTTTGTGCTTAACAAATACTGGGAAGCAGCGTGGCTCAGTGGAAAGAGCCCGGGTTTGGGAGTCTGAGGTCATGGGTTTGAATCCCGGCTCTGCCACTTGTCAGCTGTGTGACTGTGGCCAAGTCACTTCACTTCTCTGGGCCTCAGTTCCCTCATCTGTAAAATGGGGATGAAGACTGTGAGCCTCCCCTGGGACAACCTGATGACCCTGTATCTCCCCCCGCGCTTAGAACAGTGCTCTGCACATGGTAAACACTTAACAAATACCAACATTATTATTATTATTATTAGTTCCTCTTCTTCTACATTCCAACACTTCCCTCTTCTCAAGCGAACCTACTCTCAGTGACTCATTCTTAACTCCTCTCATGATCAACCCCTTGCTCAGGTCCTCTTCTGCCTGGAACCGACTCTCACACTGGCAGACCACTGATCTCCTCATCTTCAAGGCCCTGCTGAACTTAACTTCCACATGTCAGAAAGCCTTCCGTGTTTAAAATCTCATTTCCCCGCCCTATTTCTCCCCTGTAAAACCAGTTAAGCACTTCTGCATCACCTAAGCGTTTGGGAACTTATGGGCACCTACTGCACTTATGTACATATCTTTATTCTCTATTACTTTCTCCTTCCTGGAATTATTTTATTGGCTGTCTCCCTTGTAACTTGGTTAACTTCTTGAGGACCAAAATCATGTTTGTTAACTCCACTGTACTCTGCCAAGTGCTTAATACAATCCTCAATATGGAGTAAGTGCTCAGTAAGTGACTGGGTGTTAAATAAATACTTCTTCTCTCCCATACTTCCCTTCCCCATAAATCTGGCTTGTTCCCCAAGCAAGACAGGTGCTCTTTTGACCCCATCCAATTTTTTACAATCATCATACCCCATCTGGACTCCATACCCAACCTGTCTTCTCTGAACACAAATGCACACCCTCAGTACTTCCCTGTCAACTAAATTAAACTCTTACGATCCTTTCTCCCTCCGCTGAATTCACGCCACAAACCTGAAGCTGTGCATCACCATCATCATCATAATAGTAATGATGGTATTTGTTAGAGAAGCAGCGTGGCTCAGTGGAAAGAGCATGGGCTTTGGAGTCAGCGGTCATGGGTTCGAATCCTGGCTCGGCCACTTGTCAGCTGTGTGACTTTGGGCAAGTCACTTGACTTCTCGGTGCCTCAGTTACCTCATCTGTACAATGGGGATTAAGACTGTGAGCCCCACGTGGGACAACCTGATTCCCTTGTGTCTACCTCAGCGCTCAGAACAGTGCTCGGCACATAGTAAGCACTTAACAAATACCAAATACCAACATCATTATTATTATTATTATTATTGTTAAGCGCTTACTATGTGCCAAACACTGTTCTAAGTGCTGGGGTAGATACAAGGTAATCAGGTTATCCCACATGGGGCTCACAGTCTTAATCCCCATTTTACAGATGAGGGAACTGAGGCCCAGAGAAGTTAAGTGATTTGCCCAAGGTCACACAGCAGACAGGTGGCGGAGCCAGGATTAGAACCCATGACTTCTGACTCCCAAGCCTGGGCTCTTTCCAGTAAACCACACAGTGATCCAACTGTTTCAATCCAACTTAAGTATTTATGTATTTGCTGACTTATCAATCAATTATTGTTAATTCGCTGAGCACTTACTGTGTGCAGAGCACAGTACTAAGCAATAGGAAAAGAGCTGGCAGATGTGTTCCCTGCATATAGGAAGCTCACGGTCTACAAGGGAAAACAATAAAATAGAGTAGAGCTAGGGTAAATACTAGAGTAAAAGAATATTTACACAGACTTTATAGAGGATGGGACGAGTATCAACATGCTTAAAGGGTACACTGCTAATATTCATAGTTAACACAGGAGAGAGTAAATAGGAAAAAAAAACTTAGTCTGGGAAAGACTCTTAGAGAAGATGGGATTTTAGGAAGTTTTGAAATTGGGAAGAATAGCGGACTGTTGGATATGAAGGAGGAGAGAGTGTTTAGGGTTTTTTTAAATGGCATTTGTTAAGGCTTACTATGTGCCAGACACTGTATTAAATGCCGCGATAAATACCAGATAAATCAATCAATCAATTGAATTTATATACTATGCATACTATGTGCAGAGCACTGTACTAAGCACTTGGGAGAGTATGCTACAACAGAATTAGCAGATACGTTCCCTGCCCATCATGAGCTTACAGTCTAGAGGAAGCTTATGGCTGAGAGGGGTCTAATCAGCCCATGCCCCACGTGGGGCTCTCAGTCTTTTTTTTAATGGCATTTATCCAGTGATTATTATGTGCAGGCACTTTACTAAGCCCTGGGGTAGATACAAGAAAATCAAGTTGGACACAGTCCCTGTCGCAGATAGGGTTTGCAGTCTTAATCCCCATTCAGGCAAAGAGAAGTTAAGTAGCTGGCCCAAGCCCTCACATCAGACAAATGGCCTGGATCCAGGCCCATGCTCTTTTGAGTAAGTCAGTCGGTTGTACCTTACTATACTAAGCATTTGGGAGTGTACATATAACAGACACGTTCGCTGCCCACAACAATTCTACAAGCCTTGAGAGGGAGACAGATATTAGTGTAAATAAATAAAATTACAGATCTGTACATCAGTGCTGTGGGGCTGGGAGGGGAATGAATTAAGGGAGCAAGTCAAGGAGATGCTGAAGGAAGTGGGAGAAGAGGAAGGAGGACTTAGTTAGAAAAGGCCCACTTGGGAAGAGATGTGCCTTCAGTAAGGCTTTGAAAGGAGGAGAGTTACTGTCTGACTGAAATGATTACTCCTCAACTCCACTGACTTCCAGAGTGCCCCCCCCCATCCCCACCTCGGCCCACTAACCAGGTGGTGTCTCACACTCCAATCTCTCACATAATCTAGCCACTTGTAACAGTACTTCTAAACCTCCAGGCCAACTCATGAAAATCCCTGCTTGAAATGCTGACCACAACCTCTCTCACCTGCCCTCTTCCTCCTCCCACACAACCTCATCTCCACAAATCTGTCACCATTCCCCCCTCGGAGATCTCCAAGCTTTCGACCCCATACAATTTTCTCAACTCATCATGCCCCATTTAGTCTCCATACCCAAACTACCTTCCCTTGATCACCAAATTGATGCTCTCAACACCACCCTCTCTACTGAACTCAGCTCACTTGCTCCCTATCCCTTTGTTGATCTCGAACCACTTACCCACAGCTCTGGATCACCTCTACACTCCATCACCTTTGATCCTGTGCGTGAGCCACAGAGTGCTGCGGGCAGAAATCTAGATATCAGGCCGACGTCATCTACTTCAAGTTTATCCTTGCATGCTTTAACTCTGCCCTCTCCTCTGCCCGGCAAAATTATTTCTCCATCCTTATTGACAACCGTGCCCACCGCCCATCACCAGTTGTTCCACATCTTTAAATCCCTCCTTAAACCCGGCCACCCCATCCCTTGCGCCCACTCACCGGGCCACCTACTTCATCAAGGAAATTGACACTGTCCCCTCTCCAGTCCCTCCCCTTTGCTGCCCCTTCTTCAACTATCCATCCTTCCAGGCAGTATCTCTAGAGTTAATCTCCTGCTTTACTCAAAATCTACCCCTTCCATGTGTGCATCTGGACCCCATTCCTTCTCACCTCATCAAAACATTTGTCTCCTTCCTTCTTCCCTCCTTAACTGCTATTTTTCAACTGTTCACTCTCCAACAGCTTCTTCCTTACTGATTTCAAACATGCCCATATTACCCTACCCTAAAAACCCTCCCTAGACCCCACAGCTCCCTCTAGTTATCACCCCACCTTCCTCCTACCATTACTCTCCAGACTCCTTGAACGAGCTGCCTACACCCGCTGTCTCAAGTTCCTCACCTTCAATTCTCTCACTGGACTACACAGTAAAAGACATAGTGGATGCACAGCGTGAGGAAGCAGAGGCACAGAGAAGTTAAGAGGCTTTCCCAAGGCTACGCAGCAGGCAAGTGGTGGAGCTGGGTTTAGAATCCCATGAGCTTCTGACTCGCAGGCCCATGCTCTATCCAGTATGCCATGCTGCTCCTTGAAACACTGGACTAAACACTGCGTAGATTCAAGCTAACACAATCTCCCTCCTACCCTACCTCACTTCTGCTACACCAAATCTGCAAATTCTGCAATAACCCGAAGCACTAGGTAGCTATCTCATCCCACTGCTAATGCCTTGCCCACATCTTCCACTGGTCCTGGAATTTCTTTCTTCATATCAGATAGCTTACCACTCTCCCCTCCTTTAAAAGAAAGAATCTCATAAAATCACATCTTCAGCTTGTCTTCCCTTACTAAACCCTCGGGACTCAAGGCATACTCCTATACTCTATTTCCCTTTTATGGACTTTATTTTAAAGCTTGTCTCCTTGAAGATTTTAAGCTCCCTATGGACAAGACTACACCTGCCAAGTGCTCAGTAAATACTGTTAATCTGATTGGATGTAGCGTGGAAATGAAATCTTCAGTTATTTAGCTCAGAATTGTGCCTCTGATGGTCTTTAAGTTGGCTGAATTTCTTTTTAGGTTTTTTGATTCTACCAGTGGCAAGTTTAGCAAATCTGCCACCCAGCCCTGAGGGAAAAAAACTGCCCAGAACTTTCTGTCAACTCATTTTGGATCCCATCTTCAAGGTAGGTAATCAGTCCAAACTCAATTCACTATACTTATCCTAAAGTCATGTCACAGAATTATGTTTGGTGTGCATATCATGTGTAAAGATTTTGACCTAATGTCTACTGGTAAAGTTCTAAAATCCAACAGATCATTATTTTGGCTACTGAATTAATTTGGAGTCTGGTTGGGCTTCATTTAAGAAGAGTTCTGCAAGTCGGTTCTTGGTTTTGGCATTATGTGTTAAAGGTTTTTGATGCAATTATGAACTTCAAGAAAGAAGATACCACTAAACTGATTGAGAAGTTAGATATCAAGTTGGACAGTGAAGACAAGGACAAGGAGGGCAACCTCTTCTGAAGGTAAGAAGTGTCATTTATGTAAAACTGCAGAACCTGAAAATTGTTTCTTGCTGAATTCAGATTTTACATTTAGGTTGTGATGAGACGCTGGTTACCTGCTGGAGATGCTCTGCTTCAGATGATCACCATTCACCTGCCTTCCCCTGTGACAGCTCAGAAATACCGCTGTGAACTTCTGTATGAAGGCCCTCCTGATGATGAGGCTGCTATAGGTTTGTGCCGAGATTTTTCTAAGGTATTTGTTACTGTGTTGCAAATACTGTTCTAAGGGCTGAGGGTAGGTACAAGTGAATCAGATCAGACACAGTCCCTATCCTGGGGCTCACAATCTGAATATTAGAGAGGTTTACTAAATCAGTTTCATGTTGGTTACTGTGATTTTTTTTTTCCCCTATTTCCCAGTGTGAATATCAGAGTTGCCTCTACTAAGGAAGTCTCTTGCCAAAGATTCACTTCATTTTTCAGGTATTAAGAGCTGTGATCCTAAAGCCCCCTTAATGATGTACATCTCTAAAATGGTTCCAACCTCAGACAAGGGTCGCTTCTATGCCTTTGGACGGGTCTTTTCTGGAGTTGTTTCCACTGGCCTGAAAGTCAGAATTATGGGACCAAATTATACTCCTGGCCGGAAAGAAGATCTGTACTTGAAGCCAATCCAAAGGTTAGTAAACAGGCTAAGCATATACTCTGGATTTCTAAAATAATGAAATTCCATTATGACTTGTTTGGATTATTACATTCAAAATTTTATGGTTATAATAACCAGTAGCTAATGTTTTATTGATCTCTTTTGGTTTATATTCACTTAATGCATTCATTATTGTGTACCAAGTCCTTTACAGCCATATTGCCAAATCTGTAACAATTTAGTGAAAAATCAAGTGTTGATTTTCTTAATCAAACTCCTTGCTTCATTTGTTTATGTTACTACTATGCAATCATGACCTCTAATTCTCTTCCTGACTGAGGAAAGGAACCTCACTTTCTCTTACTGTGTGTAAAAGTGGCAGTTATCCCGGTGTTCACAGTAACAGTAGGTACTTTTCCAGGAAGACTACTCTGAAGAATTGAATGTTTGCCATATCACTGTTAAAAATTTCAAGCCCTTGGAGTAAGGAAGTATTTTTCCGGTAAAGATGGACAAGGACTGGACTGTGGTGCTTGCTAACTGCTGAAGTAGATACAAGATAATCAGATAATAGTAATAATAATAATAATAATGTTGGTTTTTGTTAAGCGCTTACCATGTGCAGAGCACTGTTCTAAGCACTGGGGGAGATTCAGGGGTAATCAGGTTGTCCCACGGGAGGCTCACAGTCTTAATCCCCATTTCACAGATGAGGGAACTGAGGCACGGAGAAGTGAAGTGACTTGCCCATAGTCACACAGCTGACAAGTGGCAGAGCCAGGATTCAAACCCATGACCTCTGACTCCCAAACCCGTGCTCTTTCCACCGAGCCATGCTGCTTCCCATGATAGGACACAGTCCCTGTCCCTCATGGGACTCAAAGCATACGGGGAAGAGAAGGGAGATATTTCAATCCCCATTTTACAGATGAGGAAACTGGAACATAGAAGTTAACTGTCTTGCTCAAGATCACACAGCGGCTGGGTGTCAGAGGTAGCATTAGGTCCCCCAAGCCCTGAGCTCTTTCCACTAGGTCATGCCATTCTGAGCAACTTTCCTTTTTTGTTTCTACGGAAAACCACTCTTTCCAAGCCATGCAACTAATTTGTAAATTTCCCTCTTCAGAACAATTTTGATGATGGGCCGTTACGTCGAGCCTATTGAAGATGTGCCTTGCGGTAACATTGTTGGTCTGGTTGGGGTGGATCAATTCCTTGTGAAGACTGGTACCATCACCACTTTTGAGCATGCCCATAACATGAGGGTAATGAAGTTTAGTGTCAGTCCCGTGGTGAGAGTAGCTGTTGAAGCAAAGAACCCAGCTGATTTGCCTAAACTGGTGGAAGGCCTCAAGCGTTTGGCCAAATCTGATCCTATGGTTCAGGTAAGTTCCACTCAGTCGTTTGAATCAATCAATGGTGTGCAGCACTTACTGGTGCAGACCACTGTCTTAAGTGCATGGATCGTGCAATATAATAAAATGCTAATACGAGAAAATGAATTATGGGTATGTAATGTACATTAATGCTAAGGGGTTGAAGGAAGGGGGAGTGCCAGGTTTCTAAAAGACACAGATCCAAGTGTGTGAAGTAACTTTTGGTATTAATGAATAGATCATAGGAAAATGTAGTATTTCTTAATAGGTACATGTTTTGTGACCTGCCAGAAGATAGCCTGGATAACCCAAATTGACTCCCAATTCAAAGATGATTAAAATAATGCTCCTAAGTATTGAAAGAAAGATTCATTCCATGACAACCTCAGGTCCCAGGGCAAGGTTTGTTTAGTACAGCTCTCTGCACAAAGTAAGTGTTTAATAAGTAATAATTGATTTACAACAGCGGCATTGTTTTTCAAACACAACCTGAAAGTCTAAACGAACTAAAGATGTTATTGAAAAAACTGGTGTAGACTCTGTTGAATTGCTGTATTTTTCAGTGTATCATTGAAGAGTCTGGAGAACATATTATTGCTGGTGCTGGAGAGTTGCACCTGGAAATCTGCCTCAAGGATCTTGAAGAGGATCATGCATGTATTCCCATTAAGGTAAACCCTTCCCTGAGTTACTTACTGCAGAGTAGCAAGGAAACTGAATTTGTCTCTGGAAAGTGAGTCAGCCATGGCTTTCACCTCTGGCACTTGTGGGTGCTGCTGGCCAACAATTTGGACTTGGGCAGCTACCTGCTTTATTGTCCTGTGAGAACCAGGCAGATTGCTTCTTGGATGATTGCGTGCTTGAGAAATTATGAACCCAATTTTGCCACTGCCACCCTACATCAAGTATCAGCATTACCAACCTCCATGTGTTTTATAAGGGATCCATTCTGCATGTCACTAGTTTGGAGTTCATGGAGCAACTGGCCCTGAAACACTGGACTCCTACAGATAGATAGTGTATTCCTTCATTGTAGCAGCTCAGCAGAACAACAACAAAAAGACATGCCCCGTGAGGATGAAACCCCTTCTGTCCATTCCGTGACTCATTTGATGTAAATTTTGAGACACCCAAACTCTCTGGCATCCTTGCCTTAAGCTCACCTTACACACAGCACTGTATTTAAAACCTGAAATGTGGAGGGGTTTCCTTATCAGAAGTATATTAAGCCTTAAGCAGTAAAATGAAATCATTGATCATTAGTGACCATCATTTGTCCAATCTTCAGAACGTTAGCTTTAGTGTTTAAAAACTTACGATGTAAAGAACACTCTCTGTTGAAGTGCTGGGAAAGAATTCATAGGTGGGAAAAAGACCTTAATGAAGCATTCAGTGGTATTTACTGGGTGTTTGCTATGTGGACAGCATTGTACTAAGCGCTTGAGAGGACAATACTACAGAGTCAGTTGCAAAAGAATTAGCTTATAGCCCCTACTCCTCAGGGGCTCACCATCTAAACATTCTAGAGCCTTTGGATTTGGCAAGGACTGGGAGTGGATTAAGGAGACAGTTGAAGGCAGCTGGGGTAGACATCAAGTCTGGAGGAGAGAGGTAGGAGGGAGATTTGGTATAAGTTGAAGTAGTCGTGGGGCAAGGGAGGTATTTTTAGGATAGAGAACATGCGAGTATTTTTGAAAACAGTGAGGAAGAAGCTATTAGAAAGTAAACAATTTAGGCAACTACCAGGAGGGAACATGGGAGGGGGCAAGAATTGAGAGAAGCTGAGAGATGGGGTCACAGGTCAGATGGAATGGAAATCTCATTCTGAGATTCTGCTGGGAGAGTTGAAGAAAGGGCAAGAGGAAGGAGGGAGTGTAGAGGAGCAGGGGAGATTTTATTTAGGGAGATCATGACTGGTGGTCCAATCTGGCTTCCATCCCCTTCACTCCACAGAAACCATCTTGTCAGAAGGTCTTCTTGCCCAAACCTGGACCTCTGAACTGCCTTTGACACTGGCTTGTCTTCACTGACACTGTCCTCTCTTAGGTCCCCTCCTATCTCTCTGGCTGCTCATTCCCCATCTTTTTCACAGGCTCCTCCTCTGCTTTCCACCCTGTAACTGAGGGTGTCCCTTAAGGTCAGCCCTGGGTCCCCTTCTATTCTTCATCTACACCCACTGCCTTGGAGAACTCATTTACTTGCACGACTTCAACTACCACCTCTAAGCTGATGACATCCAAATCACCTCCAGTCCTGATCTCTATGTCATTCTGCAATCTCATATTTTCCCTTGCCTTCAAGACATCTCTATTTGGATGTGCTCCCATCACCCCAAACTTAATATGGCTAAAAAGTGAACTTCTTATCTTCCCACCCAAACTCTGTCCACTTGCTCACTTTCCCATCACTGTTGACAGCACCACCATCCTTCCTGTCTCACAAACCCCATAACTCTAGCATGATCGTTGACTCTAGCATTATCCTTGACTCCTCTCTGTCTTTCAACCCACATATTTAAGTCATCATTAAATCCTGTCAGTTTTACCTTCACAGCATTGCTAAAATCCTCACTTTCCTCTCCATCCAAACTGTTCCACATTTATTCATGCAGTCATCTTATCCCAGCTAGATTGCTGCATCAGCCTCCTAGCTGACCTTCCAGCCTCCGGTCTTTTCCCACTCCAGTCCATACTTCTCTCAGCTGCCCAGCTCATTTTCCTTCAGAGATGTTCAGGATAAGTCACCCCACTCCTCAAGAACCTCCAGTGGTTGCCCATCAAACAGTAGCTCATCACCATTGGCTTTAAACTACTCAATCTCCTGGCCCCCTCATAGCTCACAGCACTACTCTCCTACTACAGCCCAACCCGCGCACTTCATTCCTCTAATGCTAACATTCTCGAACTCATCTACCTTGCCGCCGATCTCTTGCCCATATCCTACCTTTGGCCTGGAATGTCTTCCCTCCTCAGTAACAGACAGATAATTGCTCTACCCCTCTTCAAAGCCTTATTGAAGGCACATCTCCTCCAAGAAGCCTTCCCTGACTAAGATCTCCTCTCCTCCCCTCCCTCTCCCTTCTCTATCACCCTGACTTCCTCCCTTTATTCATCCTCCCATACCCACAGATCATGTGTATAGATCTATACATTCATTCATTCATTCATATTAATGTCTGTCTCCACCTCTAGACTGTGAGCTTGTTGTGAGCAGCAAATGTATCTGTTTGTTGCTTCGCACACAGTAAGCACTCAATAAATACGGATAACTGAATGCATGAACAAATCAGGAGGGGACAGTGTTAGGAAAGCTGAGTTTGGATAATGTTAATAAGGCAGTTGAATGGTCGAGAATGGTTAGGGCAGAGAAGAGGCCACTGGATCTGGCAAGGAGATCATTGGTGACCTTTGGGAGTGCAGTGTCTGTGGAGTGAAGGGGGAAGTAGCCAGGTTGGAGGGGATCAAAGAGTTAACTGGAGGAGAGGAACTTGAGACAGCAGGTGTACCCAACTTGCTCAAGGAATTTGGAGAGGAATGGTAGCAGGGAGATGGGACAGTAACGGGAGAGAGCCATGGGGTCAAGGGAGGGGTTTTTCTTTTTTTAGGATGGGGAGACACTGACAAGTATGAAAGCAGTGGGGAAGAAGCAACTGGAGAGTGAATAATTGAAGACTACAGTTAGGGAGGGAAAAAGGGAAGGGGCAAGTGTTTTGAAAAGTGCAAAGGAATGGGGTTGGATGCCCAGGTGGAGGGGTAGATTTTGAGAATTCAGGAGATCTCTAGAGATGGGAAAGTTGAAGAAGGGGTGGGGGGGGGGGGAAGCGACTGGAGGGAGGCAGGGGAGACTCTGATAATGTCAATTTTCTTGTGATTTAACAGTAGGGATTTTTATTTTTTAAGTGAAATGAGATCCTAGCCAAAGTACTTTTGGATTGGCTACTAAAGATGATAATAAATCGAATATTCCCAGAATCATACTGTGGCTACCAATTAAAGTGAGGCTGAGTGGACATAATTTTTTCTGCATTTTAAAGTCGGAAGAAATTCAAGGAACCAAGACCCCTACACATAAACTAGAGCATTTGATACCATTGGGAGGACTGGGCTCTGAAAATTACTACAGGAATCTGACTGCTCTGAAAAGTTTACATTGGTTCTGATCCTGGTTCCTGACTATACTGCTCGATGGGTCACAGTTGAGAGTGTTCTGTCTAATCCCTTTTCCTTTGACAATGGAGTAAAGGAGGGTTGTTCAATTTATACTAGGCAACCATGCTGAATGACAGAAAAGAAAAAGAGACCATTGTGCAAGTGTCAGAATACACTCACACCTCAAGAGACTTTGAACATCACCAAAAATCCTAGAGATAATCATTAAATAATTCCTGTGGACTAGAGGTCTGCCCACCATAAGGCATGCAAATTTCACTGCATTAACCAGGATTTATGGGCTGAGAATAAGGTTAAAAAAATATAGTTGACAAACTGGGCTTCATAAGGGATAATAATATTAATAATAACGTTGGTATTGGTTAAGCGCTTACTGTGTGCCGAGCACTGTTTTAAGCGCTGGGGTAAACACAGGGGAATCAGGTTGTCCCAAGTGGAGCTCACAGTCTTAATCCCCATTTTACAGATGAGGTAATTGAGGCACCGAGAAGTTAAGTGACTTGCCCAAAGTCACACAGCTGACAAGTGGCAGAGCCGGGATTTGAACCCATGACCTGTGACTCCAAAGCCCGTGCTCTTTCCACTGAGCCACGCTGCTTCTTTATGTCATATGCAGAACTAAAAATTAATATTTGTAACAGTTTAATGCTGTGACAGAATACTAGAATACTAGAGGTAATATTCCAAACACTAATGCAGTAACAGACAAAGAAGGGAGTGCACTGTAACAACGAGGCCAGCACACAGATTGGGGTACTGTCAAATTGAATCTAAGAGTAGTGGGGTATCAGATTCCAGATTCTGGACTCCAGAATTGTATTTCCCAGACCTGTTCTCTCCACCAACCACATCCAGTTGGCTGAGGAATTATGTCAGTGTTACTTATGGGTTATATTTAACATCAAATGGAAAAAGGATCAGAAAAAATGAAGTTTACTATGAGATCAGTTTCCTAGCTTCAAAGCTATGCTCACCTCATCATAATGACATTACTTGGACATGTAAAAAGTCCTCCCCTCTTGTTGTTGTGGGCAGGGATCTCCTATAACTGCTTTTTCATATTTTAATATGTGCTCAGTAAATACCACTTACTGACTGATTGGTTGAGAAGTATGGATTAAAAAAAAAAGATACCAAGAAAATTAATATAAGCTGAGCTGAAATTGAGAAACTTGAAGTAAGGAGAACAGGATTTTGTGTTTTTTGTATATTAGAAACAAAGTGAAACAAAACCTTAAATGCATCTCAGTTGAAAACTGGGACTCAACTGAAAAATCCAAAAAGGAGTTCTTTCTGAGCAGAATCTTCAAAAGGATTATGAGATAAGGAGACAAAAATGAAAAGTCCCCCAAAGCTATAAACAACTTATAATACAGAAAAAGATAGACTTGAATTTGGCACTGGCCTTTTTACTTGTATAATAGGTGAATTTAAAATGGTATCATCATTGAGCATAAATGGAAGCTATAAACATATAATACAATTTAACTACATTTTTCTTTTAAAAATGAATCGATTTTAAATACTTCGCAAAAATAAAATTAGTTGTTGCCCCTGTTTGTTTACACCTACCAGTACTGTGATTAATACACTAAATAAACTGAACCACAAAGGAACAATCTGATGATAATTTTTGCTATCATAACTCTCAGTTTTCCCATTTGCAAATCAAGTTAATGGGACTGCTGTACTCCTTATACAATTCGAAACACAATTTTATGAGATTATATTGAAATAAAATAGCTTCAAAAGAACGTTTAAAAATTGCTATGCATTTTCAAAACTTTTCTATTTTAAGATTATTTTTGTACTCACAAGTATGCAAACACTCTGTCACTGTGGTAGCATCAATAAGATATCCATTGCAGAGATGACATGTGATATGGGCATTAATATCCCAAAGCTTAATCTTTCTTGTCAACATCTTTAGTAGCTGTAAGACAAAAACACACTTTAGTTAAGATCTGAGATTTACTAAGCTAAAAGAATTGTTACGCTTTTTAAGATTAATTTAGAATGTCTGCCATGGTATTACCAAAAAGTTAGATACTATTTTTTGAGGACCCACAAAAAGAAGGATAACCAGGTGCTGAGGACTCCAAAGCAGGACATAGTTCCTGCCCTTTTAGAGTGAATAATATGCTGAGCAGCATTGAGAACTCTACCATTTTTCATTCAGTGCCAGTTATTTGGAGCAAAAATAAGATGGGATACTTAGAAATATGTGAGGTGTTCCAGGCTGTAAACTCTTGCCTCTGACCTGCAAAACAGTAGCAGGAATTAGAAAGCTATTTCTTTCATTTCATTCCAACCTGATGCAAAAGACCATCTCAATTCCTGCAAAGTTGGGAGGGCTGGGCCCAAATGAAGGAAATTTGGTGGAATCAGAGAAGGGGATTCTCCTCTTCAGCACAGCAGAGTTTGTCAGTATTATTCTGGATAAGAATTACGGCATTTGTTACCTGTACTAAATGCTAGAGTGGGGACAAGCAAATAGGGTTGGACACAGTCCCTGTCTCAGGTGGGACTCGCAGTCTTGATTCCCATTTTACAGATGATTTTCCCTTTTGCTTTCTCCCTACTCTGACTGTACCACAGGGAGCAAACCGTGATATATACTGCACAAGAAAGCTTCCCTTGTAAGACTGTAAATAGTAGTGGTTTCCTTCATTCCCTGCATGCCAGCGGTTTGAAGTAAACAACGTTTTAATATAGGAGGGTTAAACAAAAGGCAACTGTAGAGCAGCTGATGAACAAAGAGCCAATCATAATTAAATGCATATTATATTAGCATTAATAAATACAGAAGTTGGAATTCAAAAAAAGAAGAGTGAGACACAGAAAAGGAGATGAGAAAAATAAGGGAAAAAGAGAAGGAAAAGCGGAATTCATTCAATAGTATTTATTCATTCAATAGTATTTATTGAGTGCTTACTATGTGCAGAGCACTGTACTAAGCGCTTGGAATGTACAAATCGGCAACAGATAGAGACAGTTCCTGCCCTTTGGGCTTATAGCCTAATCGGGGGAGACAGGCAGACAAGAACAATGGTAATAAACAGAGTCAAGGGGAAGAACATCTCATAAAAACAATGGCAAATAAATAGAAGCAGGGTGATGAACATCTCATTAAACAAAATAAATAGGGTGATGAGGATATATACAGTTGAGCGGATGAGTACAATGTGAGGGGGTGGGACGGGAGAGGGGGAGGAGGAGAGGGAAAGCGGGGAGAAGAGGGTTAAGCTGCGGAGAGGTGGGGGGGGTAGAGGGAGCAGAGGGAAAAATGGGGGGAGCTCAGTCTGGGAAGGCCTCTTGGAGGAGGTGAGCTTTAAGTAGGGATTTGAAGGGGGAAGAGAATTAGATTGTCGGAGGTGAGGAGGGAGGGCATTCCAGGACCGCGGGAGGTTGTGGCCCAGGGGTCGACGGCGGGACAGGCGAGACCGAGGGACGGTGAGGAGGAGGGCGGCAGAGGAGCGGAGCGTGCGGGGTGGGCAGTAGAAAGAGAGAAGGGAGGAGAGGTAGGAAGGGGCAAGGTGATGGAGAGCCTGGAATGAGAGTGAGGAGTTTTTGTTTTGAGTGGAGGTTGATAGGCAAACCCTGGAGGTGTTTAAGAAGCGGAGTGACATGCCCAGAACGTTTCTGCAGGAAGATGAGCCGGGCAGCGGAGTGAAGAACTGACTGGACCGGGGCGAGAGAGGAGGAAGGGAGATCAGAGAGAAGGCTGACACAGTAGTCTAGCCGGGATATAACAAAAGCCTGTAGCAGTAAGGTAGCCGTTTGAGTAGAGAGGAAAGGGCGGATCTTGGCGATATTGTAAAGGTGAGACCGGCAGGTCTTGGTAACGGATCGGATGTGTGGGGTGAACGCGAGAGACGAGTCAAAGATGACACCGAGGTTGTGGGCCTGAGAGGCGGGAAGGATGGTCGTACCATCCACGGTTATAGGGAAGTCTGGGAGAGGACCGGGCTTGGGAGGGAAGATGAGGAGCTCAGTTATTCATTCATTCATTCATTCAATAGTATTTATTGAGCGCTTACTATGTGCAGAGCACTGTACTAAGCGCTTGGGATGAACAAGTCGGCAACAGATAGAGACAGTCCCTGCCGTTTGACGGGCTTACAGTCTAATCGGGGGAGACGGACAGACGAGAACAATGGCACTAAACAGCGTCAAGAGGAGGAACATCTCGTAAAAACAATGGCAACTAAATAGAATCAAGGCGATGTACAATTCATTAACAAAATAAATAGGGTAACGAAAATATATACAGTTGAGCACATGAGTACATTGCTGAGGGGATGGGAAGGGAGAGGGGGTGGAGCAGAGGGAAATTGAGGGAAAAGAGGGTTAAGCTGCGGAGAGGTAAAGGGGGGATGGCAGAGGGAGTAGAGGGGGAAGAGGAGCTCAGTCTGGGAACGCCTCTTGGAGGAGGTGATTTTTAAGTAAGGTTTTGAAGAGGGAAAGAGAATCAGTTTGGCGGAGGTGAGGAGGGAGGGCGTTCCAGGACCGCGGGAGGACGTGACCCAGGGGTCGACGGCAGGATAGGCGAGACCGAGGGACGGTGAGGAGGTGGGCGGCAGAGGAGCGGAGCGTGCGGGGTGGGCGGTAGAAAGAGAGAAGGGAGGAGAGGTAGGAAGGGGCAAGGTGATGGAGAGCCTTGAAGCCTAGAGTGAGGAGTTTTTGTTTGGAGCGGAGGTCGATAGGCAACCACTGGAGTTGTTTAAGAAGGGGAGTGACATGCCCAGATCGTTTCTGCAGGAAGATGAGCCGGGCAGCGGAGTGAAGAATAGACCGGAGCGGGGCGAGAGAGGAGGAAGGGAGGTCAGAGAGAAGGCTGACACAGTAGTCTAGCCGGGATATAACGAGAGCCCGTAATAGTAAGGTAGCCGTTTGGGTGGAGAGGAAAGGGCGGATCTTGGCGATATTGTAGAGGTGAAACCGGCAGGTCTTGGTAACGGATAGGATGTGTGGGGTGAACGAGAGGGACGAGTCAAGGATGACACCGAGATTGCGGGCCTGCGGGACGGGAAGGATGGTCGTGCCATCCACGGTGATAGAGAAGTCTGGGAGCGGACCGGGTTTGGGAGGGAAGATGAGGAGCTCAGTCTTGCTCATGTTGAGTTTTAGGTGGCGGGCCGACATCCAGGTGGAGACGTCCCGGAGGCAGGAGGAGATGCGAGCCTGAAGGGAGGGGGAGAGGACAGGGGCGGAGATGTAGATCTGCGTGTCATCTGCGTAGAGATGGTAGTCAAAGCCGTGAGAGCGGATGAGTTCACCGAGGGAGTGAGTGTAAATGGAGAACAGAAGAGGGCCAAGAACTGACCCTTGAGGAACTCCAACAGTTAAAGGATGGGAGGGGGAGGAGGCTCCAGCGTAGGAGACCGAGAATGATCGGCCAGAGAGGTAAGAGGAGAACCAGGAGAGGACAGAGTCCGTGAAGCCAAGGTGAGATAAGGTATGGAGGAGGAGGGGATGGTCGACAGTGTCAAAGGCAGCAGGGAGGTCAAGGAGGATCAGAATGGAGTAGGAGCCATTGGATTTGGCAAGAAGGAGGTCATGGGTGACCTTAGAGAGAGCAGTCTCGGTAGAGTGGAGGGGACGGAAGCCAGATTGGAGGGGGTCTAGGAGAGAATGGGAGTTAAGGAATTCTAGGCATCGATTGTAGACGACTCGTTCTAGGATTTTGGAAAGGAAGGGTAGTAGGGAGATAGGACGATAACTGGAGGGGGAAGTGGGGTCAAGAGTGGGTTTTTTTAGGATGGGGGAGACGTGGGCATGTTTGAAGGCAGAGGGGAAGGAGCCCTTGGAGATTGAGTGGTTAAAAATAGAAGTTAAGGAAGGGAGGAGGGCAGGGGCGATGGTTTTAAGAAGGTGAGAGGGAATGGGGTCCGAGGCGCAGGTGGAGGGGGTGGCACTTGCGAGGAGGGAGGAGATCTCCTCTGAGGATACTGCAGGGAAGGATGGGAAAGTAGGGGAGGAGGTTGTTGGGGGGGAGGGGAGAGGCGGAGGGGTGACTTTGGGGAGCTCAGACCTGATCGTGTTGATTTTCGTGAGGAAATAGGTGGCCGGATCATTGGGGGTGAGAGATGGGGGAGGGGGAGGAACAGGGGGCCTAAGGAGAGAGTTAAAGGTCCGGAACAATCGGCGGGGGTGACGGGCATGGGTGTCGATGAGGGAGGAGAAGAAGCTTTGCCTGGCGGAGGAGAGGGCAGAGTTAAGGCAGGAAAGGATAAATTTGAAGTGTGTGAGGTCGGCTTGGTGCTTGGACTTTCGCACCAAGTTTCGCACCAAGCACTTAGTTATGCTCATGTTGAGTTTTAGGTGGCGGGCAGACAGCCAGGTGGAGACATCCTGGAGTCAGGAGGAGATGCGAGCCTCAAGGGAGGGGGAGAGGACAGGGGCAGAGATGTAGATCTGTGTGTCATCTGCGTAGAGATGGTAGTCAAAGCTGTGAGAGCGAATGAGTTCACCAAGGGAGTGAGTGTAAATGGAGAACAGAAGAGGGCCAGGAACTGACCCTTGAGGAACTCCAACAGTTAAAGGATGGGAGGGGGAGGAGGCGCCTGCGAAGGAGACCGAGAATGACCGGCCAGAGAGACAGGAGGAGAACCAAGAGAGGACGGAGTCCGGGAAGCCAGGGTGTGGAGGAGGAGGGGATGGTCGACAGTGTGAATGAGAGTCAGAGAGAGGGAGAAGGAAAGGGGAAGAGAAAAATATTTGGGAATAAGTTCTGTTTCTCCTCTCTCTTTCAATTTGGTAGGAGGATAACATTGTACCAGAGTTACAAAACACCACATTTAAACTGTAAACACGTCAGAGAGTAAATCAATATGACAGTAACTGAGCAGCAAAAAACTATATGAAGCACTTGGGAAAACCTAATGTAATTAATTACCACACCTGATCCTTGCCCATAGTGAGCATACAGTTTAGGAAGGGAGAAAGTTTAAAAAAAAAAAAAAAGAGAGAGAGAGATAGAGAACGAGTTATCGTTGTGGTCCGGGAATGTCACTGTTTACTGTCATATTGTGCTTAATAAATACAATTAAATGAATGAATGATTACAGATAGATAGATATTTATGTGTATCAAAATGCAGGTAAAAGAGTAAAAAGATTTTTCAGTAAGTTGACAGTGGATGTGCGTACTTTTTTTTAAAAACGATATTTGTTAAGCCCTTACTATTGCCAGGCATTGTTCTAAGTGCTGAGTAGATACAAGGCAATCAAGTTGGACACAGCCCATGTCCCACGTGGAGTTCACAGTCTTAATCCCCACTTTGTGATGAAGTAACTGAAGTACAGAGAAGTTAAGAGACTTGATCATGGTTGCACTGCAGGCAGATGGTGGTGTCATAATTAGAATCCAGGTCTTTCTGACTCCCAGGCCTGTGCTCTGTTCAGTTCAGTCATATTTACTGAGCACTTATTATTTGCAGAGCACTGTACTAAGTGCTTAGGAGATATTCCTTGCCCACAACAAGCTTACAGTCTAATGCACACAGTAGCCCTGCACACATTAAGCACTCAATAAATATGACTGAATGGAAGAATGAATACACTCTATTTTCCAGCTCATGCTGCTTCTCCTTAAATTCCTGGTGGTGTGGAAGCTCTCTAAACTGTACACCACTATGGGCAGGGACTATGTCTACCAACTCATATATTGAGTTCTCCAAGTGCTTACTACTTCAAGTGCTCTGCACTTAGGAAGCACTCAATAAATACTACTGGCAATGTAGGGCTGAAATGGCAGTTGGGTTAGAAACTTATTAAAATGTTTTCTGTCTTGATTCAAGTTACAGCAGTAATATCTTTGTTACCATTGAGCTGGAAGGGAAAGGGTGTGGCAAGCAGAGTCTCTAAAACATCACAGATGCTTCTGTTTCCCATAAGGGAAACAGAAACCTTGGAGGAGCCTAGGCCCAATAGGAGTATATGTATATACACATATATATGTATATGTATGAGTACATGTTTGCTTGCTTGTTTGTTTTTAAGGTACTTGCTAAGCGCTTACTATATGCCAGGCACTGTACCAAACTCTGAGGTAGATACAAGCTAATCAGGTTGGACACAGTCTGTGTCCCACACGGGGCTCACAATCCTCCTATTTATTCATTGTATTTATTGAACGCTTAATGCGTGCAAAGCAATGTACTAAAGTGCTTGGGAGAGTACAACACAACATCGAATACCTTCCCTGCCCACAGTGAGCTCACAGTCTAGAAGAAGAGCTAGACAATAATATAAATAAATTGGTAAATAAATTACAGATATATAAATATATCTATCTGTATATAGATATATATAGATAGATAAATATATCTATATATATGTATATACACACACATACATACACACACACATATACACACACACACACACACACATATGTGTGTGCCATGGGGAAAGGAGAGAGGATGAAACCAGGATCAAGTATGAGCAGCACAGAAGGGAGTAGGGGAAGAGGAGAAGCGGGCTCAGTCAGGGAAGGCTTCCTGGAGGAGATATGTCTTCAATCAGGCTTTGAAGTGGGGGGGAGAGCAGTTATCTGTCTGATATGTGGGAGGGAGGGCATTCCAGGCCAGAGGTAGGTTGTGGGCAAGAGGTCAGCGGAAAGATAGACGAAATTGAGGTATATTGAGAAGGTTAGCATTAGAGGAATGAAATATGAGGACTGGATTGTAGAAGGAGAGCAGGAAGGTGAGGGAGAAGGGGGCAAGCCGATTTGGTGCTTTCAAGCCGATTTGGTGCTTTCAAGCCAATGGTGAAGAGTTTTGGCTTAGTGCTAGATGCTTGCTTGAAACCCCCTGAGTTTCTTGAGGAGTGGGGGCATATGATCTGAACGTTTTTGAAGGAAAATGATTCACACAGCAGAATGGAGTAGGGATTGGAGTGGGGAGAGACAGACAGGAGACAGGGAGGTAAGCAAGGAGGCTGATACAGTAATCAAGGTGGGATAAGACAAGTGCTTGCATTAATGTGGTAGCAATTTGGATGGAGAGGAAGGGGCGGATTTTGGTGATGTTGTGAACGTAGAACTGACAGAATTTAGTGATGGCTTGAATTTGTAGACGGAACGAGACAGAGGAGTCAAGAATAATATCAAGGATATGGGCTGGTGCCAGCAACAGTGATGGGATAGTCAGGGGGAGTTCAGGGTTTGTGTGAGAAGATAAGGAGTTCAGTTTTAGCCATATAAAGTTTGAGGTGATGGAAGGAAATCCAGGTAGAATGTCTTGAAGGAAGGAGGAAGTGCGAGCCTGCAGAGAGGTAGAGAGATCACGGCTGGGAGATGTAGATTTGGGGGTCATCAGCAAAGAGGTGATAGTTGAAGCTGTGTGAGTGAATAAATTTTCCAAGGGAATGGAAAATAGAAGGGGACCCAGAACTGAACCTTGAGAGACACCCACGGTCAGGGGATGGGAGGTGGAGGAGGAGCCCACAAAAAAGACTGAGAAACAGCGGCCAGAGAGATACGAGGAGAAATTGAAGAGGACAGTGTCAGTGAAGCCGAGGTTGGATATCGTTTCCAGCAGAAGGGAGTGGTCAACAGTGTCAGAGGCAGTTGAGCGGTTGAAGAGGATTAGGATGGAGTAAAGGCCATAGGATTTGGCAAGAAGGAGATCACTGGTAACCTTTGGGAGGGGGGTTTCTGTGGAGCGAAGGGGACGGAAGCCAGATTGGAGGGAGTCAAGGGGAGAATTAAAGGAGAGGACCTTGATGCAGCAGGTGTAGGCAACTTGTTCAAGGATTTTGGAGAGGAATGGTAGGAGGGAGGTGGGGTGATAACTAGAGGGAGCCATGGGATCAAGGGGGATTTTTTTTAGGAAAGGAGAGATATGGGCATGTTTAAAAGTAGTGGGGAAGAAGCCATTGGAGAGTAAACAGCTGAAGATGGCAGTTAGGGAGAGAAGAAGAGAGGGGGCAAGTGTTTTGATGAGGCGCGTAGGAAATGGGTCTGATGCATAGGTGGAGGGGGTGGATTATGAGAGAAGGCTGGAGATTTCCTCTAGAGATGCCCTCTCCCTCCTTTCTTCCCTCCCTCCCTCCCTCCCACCCTTCTTGCCATCCATCCGCAGCCAGCAAGATCCCAGGCTCCCCGCTGTGGGGGTAGGGAGAGAGGGAGGGAGAGATGGGAGGTGCCGGAGCCCTTCCCACAGCCTCAATCTTCTGTCCATCATCGAGAGGGCACTGGGGTAGTCAGAGGCCCCTCCCTCTGGCTCGATTTTAGGCCTCCGTGTGAGGGGAGTCAAGGGGCCAGAGGGTTCGTGGGTCCCTTCCCCAGACAGATCCTAGGTCACTGGTGGGGTTGGGGGGTGGCAGAGACGCTCCCTCCCCTTGATTCAGTTTTTCAGCCCATGGCTTTCCAAGTGGGCAGTGGAAAGGTCAGCGGTCTTTCCTTCGGGTGCCAACTTGGGCCCCCGGTGTCAGGAAGAGGGAGACGGGCCAAAGGGCTTAGCCTTCCTTCCTTCTGGTGCACCCTAGACCTGCTGCAGGCGGGGAGAGGGAGAGGATGGAGTCAGTGACCCTTCCACTTTGAGTGTGGGTCTGGATGAGCTTTTAATCCCCTCTTTCCAACGAGGTAACTGAGACACAGAAAAATTAAGTGACTTGACTGAGGTCACGCAGCAGACAAGTGGCACAGCTGGGATTAAATCCCAGGTCCTCCTGGACAACCAGTCCCATGTTCCATCTACTATGTCATACCGTTCTCATTTCAGGAGAGGAAACGAACCAGCAGACTTAAAATGCAGCTCTGCTTATAAATGGCAAAGGGAAAGAAAAACAAGTTCAAGCCTACTCCTAAAATTACTTTCTAACAGCACCAGTTTTCAACTCTCCAATCTTTCATCTTTTCCTCCGATTCTCTCCTTGACCCCCCCTCAATCTGGCTTCCATCCCCTTCGCTCCCCAGAAACGGCTGTCTCAAAGGTCACAAAAGATTTCTTTCTTGCCAAATCCAAAAGCCTTTACTTCATCCTAATATCCTGAACGCCTCAGTTGGCTTCAACACTGTCAACAACCTGGAAACATTATAATAATAATAATAATAATAATAATGTTGGTATTTGTTAAGCGCTTACTACGTGCAGAGCACTGTTCTAAGCGCTGGGATGGATACAGGGTCATCAGGTTGTCCCACGTGAGGCTCACAGTCTTCATCCCCATTTTGCAGATGAGGTAACTGAGGCCCAGAGAAGTGAAGTGACTTGCCCACAATCACACAGCTGCCAAGTGGCAGAGTTGGGATTTGAACCCATGACCTCTGACTCCCAAGCCCGGGCTCTTTCCACTGAGGCACGCTGCTTCTCAAAATACGTATTCTCCCCGTCGGGGAATCAAACCCCGGTCTCCCACGTGAGAGGCGGGGATACTCACCACTATACTAACGAGGGTCATATTTATTGACCACTTACTGTGTATAGAGCACAATATTAAGCACTTTGGAGAGTGCAATATAACAATAAACAAACCTATTCCCTGCCCATAGTGAGCTTACAATCTAGGGGGGGAGACAGATATTGATACAAATAAATAAGTAAATTACAGATATGTACATAAGTGCTATCAGGTTGGCTGGGGGAACGAATCAAGGGAGCAAGTCATGGAGTGGAGAAGAGGAAAGCAGGGCTTAGTCAGGGAAGGCCTGTTGCATGAGATGTGCCTTCAATAAGGTTTTGAAGAGGGGAGAGTCACTGTCAGATCTGGGGAGGAAAGGCATTCCAGGCCAGGGCAGCACAGGGGCGAGGAGTTGGTGGTGAGATAGACGAGATGGAGGAACAGTGAGAGGGTTAGCAGTAGAGGAACAAAGAGTGCAGGGGAGAGTAACAAGGTAGGAGGGGGCAAGGAGACTGACTGCTTTGAAGTCAAAGCTGAGTTTTTGTATGATATGGAGGTGGATGGGCAACCACCGGAGTTTCTTGAGGAGTGTCGAAACATGACCTCAGCGTTTTTGTAGAAAACTGATTCAGGCAGCAGAGTGAAGTATGGACTGGGATGGGGAGAGACAGGAAGCTGGGAGGTCAGCAAGGACTGAATGAAATAGTCAAGGTGGGACAGAATGAGTGATTGCATTAAATGTGATGGAGAGGAAAGGGTAGATTTCAGTGGTGTTGTGAAGGTGTAAGCAACAGAATTTCCTGATGCATTGAATATGCAGGCTGAATGACAGAGAAGTCAAGGATAACACCCAGGTTACAGGCTTGTGAGATGGAAGGATGATGGTTCTCCTTATTTTCCCACCCAAACCCTTTTCTCCTCCTGACTTTGCCATCACTAAACAGCACCACCATCCTCCCTGTCTCATAAGCCCGAAACCTTGGGTTATCCTTGTCTCCTCTGTCATTAAACCTACATTTTCAATCTACCATTAAATCCTCTTGGTTCAACCTGCACACCTCTAAAATCTGCCCTTTCCTCTCCACACAAAATTATTACATTAATCCAAGCACTTGTACTATCTCACTTTGATTATTTTATCAACCTCCTAGCTGACCTCCCTGCCTCCTGTCTCTCCCAAAGGTCATACTCTGATCTGCTGCTAACATCTTTTTTTTTTTACAAAACCACTGAGTCCATGTTTTTTCCCTCTCCTCAAGAACCTCCAGTGGTTGCCCACCCGGAAACTCCCTACCATCGGCTTTCAAGGACTCAGTCACCTTGCCCCTTCCTACCTCACCTCACTACTCCTACTATAACTGTAACCAGCCTACATACTTCACTCCATGAATGCCAACATTCTCAGTGTACCTCAATCTCATCCATCTTGCTGCTGACCTCTCACCCACATCCTCCCCCTAATCTGGAACTCCTTCCATTTTCATAACCAATAGACAGTTAGTCTCCCCACCTTCAAAGCTTTATTGAAGGCACATCTCCTCCAGGAGGCCTTTATTGACTAGGTCTTCGTTTCCTTTTCTCCCTCTCCCTTCTGTGTTGTCCTGATTTTCTCCCTTTATTCACTGCCCCCTCAACCTCACAGCACTTATTTCCATAGCCATCATCCCTTCCTCCCTTCCACCCTCCCTCTGTCTCTCCCTCCCTTCCTTCTTTCCTTCTGTGTCTGTCTCCCTCTATAGACTATAAGCTCCTTGAGAACAAGGAATATATTATACTGTACTCTCACAAGCACTTAATACAGTTCTCTTTACAGAGTAACTACTCAATAAATATGATCAATTGACTAACTGATTAAAGAAGCAAGACTGTGTTCAGTTCATCGTCTGCTAGGCTCCACATTGCTATAGGGTTTAGCACTGAAGTTTTCAAAAGTTGCTTCCAAGTTCCTACTCTCACCTGCTTAGAGAAGCAGGATGGCCTTGTGAAATAGCACAGGCCTTGGAGCCAGGAGACCTGAATTCTAATTTCAGTTCCACAAACTGACTGTTGTGTGACCTTGGGCAAATCACGTAACTTCTCTGTGCCTCACTTTTCTCACTGGTAAAAATGAACTTGGGCTTCCAAGCACACTGTAAATGGTAAGTTCCAAACTTGTTTTGCAAAAAACGAGTAATAGAAAAAATATTTATACATGAAAACCATTACCATGTCATTGAATTCCCAAGACCCAAATCATAATAAAAGAATATCACTAATCCACGGTGCTCTGCCCACAGGAAGAACTCAATAAATACTACTGATGATGATGAAGTTCTGAAATGGCAGTTGAGGGATTAGAAACTTGTTAAAAGGCTTTTTGTCTTGATTCGTGTTATAGACATAATATCTTCATTACCATTCAGCTGGAGGGGACATTAAGCAGACAGGACCATTACCTTCCCTGTCACTCAAGAGAGGAGACATGGCATTACACTTGACTCATCTCTCTTATTCCATCCACATATTCAATCTGCCATGAAATCAGTTGGTTCTGTTTTCCCAACAACCCTAGAATCACCCTTTTCTCTTCTCCAAACTGCTTCCAAGTGGATCCGTGCACTTCATTATTTCCCTCCTTGACTATTTGCTGACATTCCTCCTGCTTTTTGCCTCTCCTCTTCCTGTTCATATTTGATTCTGCTGTCTCGTTCAATTTTCTGGAAAACAGTTCAGAGTGCCTCCACTCCTCAGAAATCTCCAGTGGTTGCCCAAGCAACCTCTGCATCACTAATTCATTCATTCAATAGCATTTATTGAGCACCTATTATGTGCAGAGCACTGTACTAAGCACTTGGAATGTACAAATCGGCAGCAGATACAGATGGGCTTACGGTCTAATTGGGGGAGGACAGACAGACAAAAACAGTAGCAGTAAATAGAATCAAAGGGATGTACATCTCATTAAAACAATAGCAATAAACAGAATCAAGGGGATGTACATCTCATTAACAAAATCAATAGGGTAATAAAAAATATGTACAAATGAACGGACGAGCACAGTGCTGAGGGGAGGGGAAGGGAGGGGGGAGGAGCAGAGGGAAAGCGGGGGAAAAGGGGACTTAGCTGAGGGGAGGTGAAGGGGAGGTAGAGAGGCAGTAGAGGGAGCAGAGGGAAAAGGGGAAGCTCAGTCTGGGAAGGCCTCTTGGAGGAGGTGAGCTCTCAGTAGGGCTTTGAAGAAGGGAACAAAATTAGTTTGGCAGAGGTGAGGAGGGAGGATATACCAGGACAGCAGGAGGTCGTGGCCCAGGGTTTGACAGCAGGATAGGAGAGAACGGGGAACGGTGAGGAGGTGGGCGGCAGAGGAGCGGAGCCTACGGGCTGGGCGGCAGAAAGAGAGAAGGGAGGAGAGCTAGGAGGGGGCAAGGTGATGGACAGCTTTGTAGCCTAGAGTGAGAAGTTTTTGTTTCATACGGAGGTTGATAGGCAACCACTGGAGGGTTTTGAGAAGGGGAGTGACATGCCCAGAGCGTTTCTGCAGGAAGATGAACTGTGCAGCGGAAAGAAGAATAGACTGGAGCGGGGAGAGACAGGAGGAAGGGAGATCAGAGAGAAGGCTGACACAATAATCTAGCAGGGATATCATGAGAGCCTGTACCAGTAAGATAGCCGTTTGGGTGGAGAGGAAAGGGCGGATCTTGGCGATATTACAAAGGTGAGGACGGTAGGCCTTGGTGACGGATTGGATGTGTGGGGTGACCGAGAGAGCCGAGTCAAAGATGACATTGAGGTTGTGGGCTTGAGAGACAGGAAGGGTGGTCGTACCCTCCACTGTGATAGGGAAGTCAGGAAGAAGACCGAGCTTGGGAGGGAAGATAAGGACCTCAGTTTTGGACATGTTGAGTTTTAGGTGGCGGGGAGACATCCAGGTGGAGATGTCCTGGAGGCAGGAGGAGATACGAGCCTGAAGGGAGGGGGAGAGGACAGGGGTAGAGTTGTAGATTTATGCATCATCTGCATAGAGTTGATAGTTGAAGCCGTGAGAGCGAATGAGTTCACCAAGGGAGTGAGTTTAGATGGAGAACAGAAGAGGGCCAAGAACTGACCCTTGAGGAATGCCAACAGTTAGAGGATGGGAGGGGGAGGAGGGGTCTGCGAAGGAGACCGAGAATGAACGGCCAGAGAGATAAGAGGAGAACCAGGAGAGGATGGAGTCCGGGAAGCCAAGGTGAGATAAGGTGTGGAGGAGAAGGGGATGGTCGACAGTGTCAAAGGCAGCTGAGAGGTCAAGGAGGATTAGGATAGAGTAGGAGCCACTGGATTTGGCAAGAAGGAGGTCATGGGTGACCTTTGAGAGGGCAGTCTCGGTAGACTGGAGGCGACGGAAGCCAGATCGGAGGGGATCCAGGAGAGAATGGGGGTTAAGGAATTCTAGGCAGCAAGTGTAGATGACTCATTCTAGGAGCTTGGAAAGGAAGGGTAGTAGGGAGATAGGGTGATAAGTGGAAGGAGAAGTGGGGTCGAGAGAGGGTTTTTTTTAGGATGGGGGAGACATGGGCATGTTTGAAGGCAGAGGGGAAGAAACCATTGGAGAGTGAGCAGTTAAAAACAGAAGTTAAGGAGGGGAGGAGGGAAGGGGCGATGGTTTTTATAAGGTGAGCAGTAATGGGGTCCGAAGCACAGGTGAAGGGGGTGGCACTTGCGAGGAGGGAGATCTTCTCTGAGGATACTGCAGGGAAAGATGGGAAAGTAGGGGTGAGGGTGGGGGGGTGGGAGGCAGAATGGGGAGGGGTGACTTTGGGGAGTTCAGACCTGATTGCGTTAATTTTCGTGATGAAGTAGGTGACCAGATGGTTGGGGGTGGGGGATGGGGGAGGGGGAGGAACAGGGGGCCTGAGGAGAGAACTAAAGGTCCGGAACAATTGATGGGGGTGACGGGCTTGGGTGTCAATGAGGGAAGAAAAGAAGTTTTGCCTGGCGGGGGAGAGGGCAGAGTTAAGGCAGGAAAGGATAAATTTACAATGGATAAGGCTGGCTTGGTGCTTGGACCTTCGCCACCAGCGCTCAGCAGCTCGAGCATAGGAGCGTAGGACGCGGACAGAGGCAGTGACCCAGGGCTGTGGGTTAGTGGAGCGAGAGCGGCGGAGGGAAAGGGGGGCAGAGAGAGGTGAGATGAGTAGAGAGGGTGGAGCTGAGAGCGGTAACCTGATCACCGAGAGTGGGAAGAGAGGACGGGGGGCAAGGTGGGGAGAGATGCTTTTGGAGAGATGGATGGGATCAAGGGAGCGGAGAGGTCTTTGCATCAAACTGCATCAAACTCCCTAACTTCAGCTTTAAGCTTTAATCAGCTTTCTCCCTTCCTCAGTGACTCTCTGTTACATACATACATACAGCCTGCATATTTTGCTCCGGTACAACTAACCTACTCTCTGTACCTCAGTTTCGTCTATCCCACCATCAACTGCTTGCCCACATTACCCTTTGGGCCTCCCTCGCCCACAGTATTTATGTACATATCTGGAAATTAATCATTTATATTAATGTTGGTCTGCCCCTTAGTTCATTTATTCAATCGTATTCATTCAATCATATTTATTGAGTGCTTACTATGTGCAGAGCACTGTACTAAGCGCTTGGAATGCACAATTTGGCAACAGATAGAGACAATCCCTGCCCAACAATGGACTCATAGTCTCAAGGGAGGAGACAGACAACAAAACAAAATAGAACAAAACAAAACAAGCAGTCTGGTGTCAATATCATCACGGTAAATAGAATCATAGATATATATACACATCAGTAACAAAATTAATGGAGTAATAAATAATACTTACAAATATACACAAGTGCTGGGGGGAGGAGGGGAAGAGCAGAGGGCGGAGGAGGAGCAAAGGGAAAGGGAGGGCTCAGTCTGGGAAGGCTACCTGGAGGAGGTGAGCTCTCCGTAGGGTTTTGAAGAGGGGAAGAGAGCTAGTTGGGCAGATGTGAGGAGGGAGGGCATTCCACAGTAGTAAGAATATTAACTGGTTTTTATTAACCAAACTTAATAGTTTATTAACCAGGCAAAACAGAATGAAAAGATGGATCAAAAATATCAGTAAATCCAGCAAGGCAACATAATATAGAAGCAGCATGGCTTAGTGGAAGGAGCACAGGTTTGGGAGTCAGAGGACAAGGGTTATAATTGCAGCTGCACCAACTGTCTGCTGTATGACCTTGGGCAAGCACCACTTAACGTTCTGTGTCTCAGTTACCTCAACTGTAAAATGGGGATTAAGACTATGAGCCCTAAGTGGGACAACGTGATTACCTTGTTTCTTCCCTAGCACTTAGAACAGTGCTTGAAACCTAGTAAGCATTTAGCAAATAACATGATTATTATTATTATTATTATTATTAACACCAATGTGGAAACTCTGCCACTGGCAGTTAAAATGAAAATCACAGAATCTCTTTGATTCTTCATTTTCTTGTCTGGGAAATGGGGAAAATAACTGTCTTTCTACATGCCTCAAAAGTTGTTTTGAAGGCAAAAATTATTAACTCAGTGAAGTAACGTGGCCTAGTGGATACAGCACAAGAACGAGAGTCAGAAGTTCATGGGTTCTAATCCCAGCTCGGCCACTTGTCTGCTGTGTGACCTACGGCAAGTCACTTCACTTCCCTGAGCTTCAGTTACTTGGTTTACCCCTGTAAAATGGGGATGGAGACTGTGAGCTCCACGTAGGACAGGGACTTGGTCCAACCTTCTACGCTTCTAACCACCCCAGCACTTATACAATGCTTGGCACATAGTAATTGCTTAAAAATATCGTAATTATTATTAAACTCATTAGTCATGGGAATGAGTATTTTAAAGGGCACTAAGTACCCCTACAAAACAGTTCTGCTGCAAGCTACCTGAATAAGGAATTCTCAGATCTACAAAATAATTTGTTTCCCATGCAAGAATAGGTTGAAAATGCAAACTTTAAAAAAAGACATACTGTGAGACTTTTACAGAGATATGTCAACTCAAGAACAACTAATAAAATCGTTTTGCAGTTTTAAGAAACAGTAAAATTTGTCAAACATATAACCTCTCATTTTGGGGGAATTTCTGTAGATCTTTCACAGAAAAGATCTATTTGTTTATCAATTCACAAATGCAGCCCATACAGTCAAGTATGCCTTAAAGCATTAATATTTCATAAAGAACTACTGTATAATAAAAATTACAATTGAGGTCATTTAGCCTTAGCGCCCTACGTTATTGATTCCAAAGAAAAATACTTTGCTAACACTAGCAAAGTATTCTGCTAGCTTTCCCAAATGCAATTAAAAGGGGAAAAACAAATCCCACAGCACACAGCCGAAAATGAATCCTTCTTACTAGTTTTATTTCTGCCCCATTTATTTCCTAAAATAAATCCACGAAACAAAACCACCACTATTACAGCTCGGCATATACTAGTACATTGTTTCCACATTTTGTTCTCAAAATTGGAGTACTAAACATTTACACACCTTTAGTCGGGAGGCCTTTCTCCCTCTAAATTAGGAGTAACGTTCAGAATATTTTGAACAACGTACCGAAAACCTCCAACACTCAGTCATGGATCAGAGACCTCGCATCTTGGATCTTTTAAAGTGTGCTTCCTTAAGTGAAACTTACACCCACTCTGTCCTCTGCAGAACCCGAAAAAAGGGTTGGGGACTGATAGAGAATAGGAGTTTAGGCAGAATGAAAGAACAAGAGCAATAGTGGTAGTATTATTGTTCCAAAGTGTACGAGTGATGCTTGAGCAGCTTCCCTTTGCTGCTTCTCTTGGGTCCTCCAGTTCATAGTATCATAGGAGCTGACAGACCTCCCTGGTTCCAGTTCTTCCTGTTACTCTCGCTTCCGAGGGTCCCCAAACCCATCGCCAGTCTCTTTACTCCTAGTCTAAAGATGGGCCCTAGGGGCAGAGGAATGGAGAAGGTAGGGAAAAGGTCAGGGAAAGGAGTTCCGGATTGGGGGGAGGCAGTAGTAAAAGAAAAGGGAGCTGAGGAGCAGATTGGAGATAGGGAAGAATGAGCTGACCTGCTGGAGCCTCCGGGTCGCCGACCAGTGAGGGCTGGGAAACAGTCCTGTCGGGGAAACGGGGAAGAAAATTCCGTTCTCTGAGTCCCTGGCAAAAGAGGCACAGTAAATCTAGCCGGAGTTTAAAACAAAGAGACGGAAATGAACGAAGCTGAAGCTGCGCATCTGGGAAGGCTTATTTGGAGCATGCGCACTGCGCCTCCCTGGCACCCACTATGGAGGACAGGAAATTAGGGGAAGTAGCTAGGTAAGAGACGAGTATTGATTCATTCACTCATTCAATCAGTCCTATTTGAGTGCTTACTGTGTGCAAAACACTGTACCAAGAACTTGGGAGAGTACAGTGTAACAGACCCACAGTGAGATTACAGTCTAGAGGGAGAGACAAACATTAATATAAATAAATAAAAGATAAATGCATAAATAAATAAATTACAGATATATCTATATGTACTGTGGGGATGGGAGGGAGGATGAATGAAGGAGCAAATAAGAGCGATGCAAAAGGGAGTGAGAGAAAAAGAGGGCTTAGTCAGGGAAGGCTTCTTGTAGGAGATGTGCCTTCAGTGAGACTTTGAAATAGAGGAGAGCAATTATGTGTCTGTTATGGCGAGGGGGGGACGTAGGTTGCATTGGAATAGGACAGTAACGAGGTGAGGTAGGAGGGGGCAAGGGGATCGACTGCTTTAATGCCAATGATGAGGGGTTTCTGTTTGTAGAGGTGAATGGGCAACCACAGGAGTTCCTTGAGGAGTGGAGCAACATGGTCTGAACGTTTTTGAACGAAAATTATTCGGGCAGCAGAATGGAGTATGAACTGGAATGGAAAGGGAATGAAGGCAGAGAGGTCAGCAAAGCGGCTGCTATAAATAGGAGTTAAGGCAATACTTGATGTGACTAACAGTGAATATGTGAGTAGTACCTCAAATCTTGGTTTCCAACTTAAGGTGAACATATAAGAAGGTGGCCCATATCTTTCTCCTTATCTCAGCAGTCCCCTTGAGATTGTTACCTCATTGATTACCAACCCTGTTGCACTATACTCTCCCAAGCACTTAGTAAAGTGCTCTGCACACAGTGAGCAGTCAATAAATACGAATGATTATGAAAACAGCATAATAATAATAATAATAATGTTGGTATTTGTTAAACGCTTACTATGTGCCGAACACTGTTCTAAGCGCTGCGGTAGACATAGGGGAATCAGGTTGTCCCACGTGGGGCTCACAGTCTTAATCCCCATTTTACAGATGAGGGAACTGAAGCACAGAGAAGTTAAGTGGCAAGTGGCAGAGCTGGGATTCAAACTCATGAGCCCTGACTCCAAAGCTCATGCTCTTTCCACTGAGCCACGCTGCTTCTCAAGCATAACTGACTTGCACTACAGAAGTAGCGTAATATGCTGTGATATGCACTGATTGTTCGGTAATATGAAATCTGAGCTTTGTTTAGAATGACGTAGAGCCTCTGGTGTCATTCTTGCAATACTTAGGAAAGTTTAAGGAAGTGTTTTCCCCACCTCCCAACAAATAAAGAGACCTACCTCTCCAGCAAACAGAACTTGAGTTCAGGAGCACTTCCTCAGAAGCAAGAAAAATGATCTGTATCTTCAAGCAGTAGTATTTATTGAGCACCTACTATGTGCTGGGCACAGTACTTGTCACTTGGAAAAGTGCAGTGCAACAGAGTTGGTTGACAAGATCTCTGTCCTCAATCAGTTTAGAATCTAATGGGGAAGACAGTGTGAAATTTACAAATAAAATATTCAAAAGATCTTGAAAATATACATGAACAAAATTGTGATGGGAAATTACATGATATAGAAGGGTGTACTATTACCATACTTACCACTCTCCAGTCCCTTCTGCAACTTTCTGCCCACGTGGGATTCACAGTTTAAGGGGGAGGGAGACTAGGTATTGAATCCCCGTTTTACAGATGAGGAAACTGAGACCCAGGGAGGTGAAGTGACTTGCTGTCAAACCCTGAAAAATTGGGTTCGGAACCCAAATTTGGGATGTGCCAGTCAGACAGAGAGATTACGGTAGTGACTAGAGAATAATGCTTAGGCAAGTGATTTCTTAAGCTGTCATGCACAACCTCCAAGTAGTCTTGTCGTATGCCTTTGAGTCGTCTCCCACCCATAATGACTCCATGGGCTCATCTCTCCCAGAACGCACTTTATCCACCTGGGAATCCAGTCGACATTGGGACAGATTCCTGTGGAACTACAACAATATCCCACTGGCAAGCAATACGTCAAAGCGAACAGTGACCAACCCAAACGTCACTCTTCTCTAGCAATGCCCCGAGATATTGGGTTGGGAGTGACTATTCACATATCAGCTAAAATGTTACATGTCAGACTTTCACTGGCAATTCCAGAGGCCAGTGGGGCTGGGCTTGATGCTCTCCCGGGCTGTCCTGTGTGTCAGTTGCTCAGGTGTAGATTTGACTAGACTTCTCCACAAAGCCAAGTCATCATTCATGTCAAAGACCCTCGCTAGCAAGGTTGGAGAGCCAAGCTATCGTCTGGCAGACCCCATCAGGTAGTTCCCATCAGACAGGCCCTGTCAGACACAGTCCAGAAGAGCTTTGGTGTAAATGTCTTCCCCGTGGAAACTCCTTTGCTGCATTTATTTTGGGCAATAATAATAATAATGTTGGTATTTGTTAAGCGCTTACTATGTGCAGAGCACTGTTCTAAGCGCTGGGGTAGATACAGGGTAATCAGGTTGTCCCACGTGAGGCTCACAGTCTTCATCCCCATTTTACAGATGAAGTAACTGAGGCACAGAGAAGTTAAGTGACTTGCCCACAGTCACATAGCTGACAAGTGGCAGAGCCCGCATTCTAACCCATGACCTCTGACTCCCAAGCCCGGACTCTTTCCACTGAGCCACGCTGCTTCTCTAATTCATGTGGTAGAGGGTAGAGAGATTGGGAGTTGGTAAAAAGTTTAGTCCCCATGGTCAAGCTTTAACCCTGCTCATATAGAGAGGTACCTAGCAAATGTCATCATTAGTAGTAGTATTACTATCACTGAATATGTATACTGATTAGCTGTGTTGAGTTCCACCCAGGAAAACGGCAACTGGCAAGGCCAGGATCCACTTTATCAGCAACCTTAGCAACAACTAATCCCCGACTGCCACCCTTAGACCTGAGATCCCACATTATCAGCAATCCTGGCAGCAGTGAATTACTGGCTGTAACCTATGACCTTGAAACCCAACACCTACGCTTGCTGAAGACTTATCAGCCACAGAGTGTCCGCTGGATGACCCAAAGCTGATATGGAGCAGCATGGTTCAGTGGAAAGAGCCCGGGCTTGGGAGTCAGAGGTCATGGGTTCTAATTCCAGCTCTGCCGCTTGCCAGCTGTGTGACTTAGGGCACGTCACTTCACTTCTCTGGGCCTCAGTTACCTCATCTGTAAAATGGGGATGAAAACTGTGAGCCCGACGTGGGACAACCTGATGACCTTGTATCCTCCCAGCGCTTAGAACAGTGCTCTGCACACAGTAAGCGCTTAACAAATACCACTATTATTATTATTATTAATTGAGGAGCTTGGTGTGTAATGAGAGGGTAATGAAGACAACCACAAGCAGGGGTGGAGTGACACGTGATATGCCAATCCAGTGCACGAAAAATGGGATTTGAGGGGAGGGGTCGGACTAGAGGAAGGGAGTTGGTGCTGTGCCACACAGGGAAGTGGGACCAATGGGAAATAAAAGGATGGACTCATCCTCAGTTCTTTGTCTTTGGCTACCAAAGAGTCACTGATCTCTTGTTGCAACAAAATGAATAATAGGCTGGCCTAACCTGATTCATTACTTGGGATATTTTCCAACATCCCCTTTATCTATGCCATCCAATACATCCTTGGGCCATATCTACAAACCGCAGCCTTCTTGCCACAAACTGCAAGTCCTTCGTTGTACCAAAAATTTCCCCATAATAATAATAATTGTGGTATTTTTTAATAATAATGTTGGTATTTGTTAAGTGCTTACTATGTGCAGAGCACTGTTCTAAGCGCTGGGGGAGCTACAGGTTCATCAGGTTGTCCCACGTGAGGCTCACAGTTAATCCCCATTTTACAGATGAGGAGGAAGGGCATTCCAGGTCAATGGTAGGACATGGGCCAGGGGTCAACGGTGGGACAGGCAAGATCGAGGCATCGTGAGGAGGTTAGCGGCAGAGGAGCGGAGTCGGTGGGGTGGGCTGAAGAAGAGAAGGGAGAAGGGAGATGACGTAGGAGGGGGCCAGGGGATGGAGAGCTTTGAAGCCAGGAGTGAGGAGTTTTTACTTCATGCAATGGTTGATAGGCAACCAGTGGAGGTTTTTGAGGAGGGGCGTGATATGCCCAGAAGGTTTCTGTAATAATGAATGAATGAAAAGCCAAGCTGAGCTTTTTACTGTATATTGGGCACGGAATTCAGTGCTTGGGGAAGCACCACACAACAGTAAACATTGACATTCTCTGCCCACAGTGAGCTCACAGTCTAGCGTGGGGGAGACAGACATCAATACAAGGAAATCAAATTACAGATGTGAACATATGTGCTTTGGGTCCAGGAGGGGAAAGAGCAAATGGAGAAAGTCAGGGCAATGCAGAAAGGAATGGGAGCTGAGGGAAAGTGGGGCTTCTCCTAGGAATGTCTCTTGGAGGAGATGTGCCTTCAGTAAGGCTTTGAAGAGAGGGAGAGTGGTTGTCTGTTGGAATAGAGGAGGGAGAGCATTCCAGGCCAGAGGCAGGCGTGGGCCAGGAGTCGGCAGCAAAACAGGGAGAAGATTAGTGCCAGAGGAGAGTTAGTGTCCGGGCGGGGTTGTAGAATTATTACTGTTATCATTCATTCATTCATTCATTCATTCATTCAGTAGTATTTATTGAGCTCTTAACTGTGCACAGAGTACTGTACTAAACTCTTGGAAAGTACAATACAGCAATGAAGAGAGACAATCCCTGCCCACAGTGGGCTCACAGTCTAAAAGGGGGAGATAGACATCAGTATAAGTAAACAGGCATCAATGTAAAATTATAGATATATATACACACGTACATAAAAAGGCTGTAGGGGCGTGGGGGAGAAGAGCAAAGGGAGCGAGTCATGGTGACACGGAATAAATAAATTACAGGCATATACAGACATATATATATGCACATATATATATATGTGCTGTGGGGAAGGGAGGGAGGATGAATGAAGGAGCAAGTATGAGCTGCGCAGAAGGGAGTGGGAGACGAGGAGAGGAGGGTTTAGGCAGGGGCTTCCTGGAGGAAGGCTTAATCAACCCTTCAATAAGGCTTAGAAGTGCAGGAGAGCAATTATCTGTCTGATATGAGGAGGGAGGACATTCCAGGACAGAGGTAAGATGTGAGCAAGAAGTTGGGGGCAGAAAAGACCAGATCGGTACAGTGAGAAGGTTAGCAACAGAGGAGTGAAGGGCGCAGGCTGGGTTGTAAAGCAAGGTGAAGTAGGAGGAGGTATCCACCCAAGTGCTTAGTACAGAGCCTAGCACTTTGTGAGTGCTTATCAAATACCATTACTTATCATTATTATTGTAAATGAAACACAAATATTCAAGGATGGTATAAATCAGTTGATTAATCAATCACTTGTATTTATGAGCACTTACTGGGGCCAAAGCAGGGGGAGGGAATTGAGGGGTGGTCCTTGGACAAGATCACAGGGAAGGCGTGGTGGAGATGGGTGGAGTAGGGACTAGGTTGAAGGGCTAAAAAGCTCAGAAAAATCCCAAGAAAAAGCAGAGTCTGTTAAAAATAAATAGGACTATGTGATAAAGTAGACGTCCCCAGGGATCATGATGGGCTCAGTGAAGTTTAAGCGTTGAAGGTGGGAAAATCAAAAGCTAGAACTATTTAACCTGGTGATATCCTGAAGAGATGGCTGAATGGTGCTTGGGTCTTTGAGAGTGAAGAGGCCAGTGTTTAGGAGAAAGCAGTGGCTAGGTTGATGTGAAGGTAGGCAAAAAATTGATGTGAAAAAATGTCTGTCTCCCCCTCTAGAATGTAAGCCTGTTATGGGCAGGGAATATGTCTGCCTATTCTATTGTACCACACTGTGCCAAGCTTTAGTACAGTGCTAGGCACATAGTGCACTTGTTAGCATTAGAGGAGTGAAGTATGAGGGCTGGTTGTGGTAGGAAAGTAGCTAGGTGAGGTAGGAAGTGGGCAAGGTGATTGAGATAGATAGAGATTACCCGTGCTACTCAAGGCCATCTTGGTTTTGAGGAAACCTGAGGTTCTTTTTAATTAATTTAATCAAAGAGGCATCTAATTTAATCGAAGTACAATACAAGATAAATACATCAGAGAGGGCAGCAACACCCCTTGGCAGGGTGTTTTCTACCTTGTTCTCAGGGTGAGTAAATCCACTCAACCCCAATAAAGGAGCAGCTTCATCTTGTTTTGGAGTTTCTCCACAGAAACAAAATGAGGATGTGTTGTGAATTGGATTGCCTTGGTAACCAGATGAAGGCCTGCAGCTAAAACGGTTTGGAAGGAGGGAATGGAGGAAATGCAGGGCCTTGATCATTATGCTTCTGCACAAACCAAAAAACTTAATGTCTAGATGAGAAGACCAAATGGAAAAATAACATTCATTACTAAAAAAATAACAATAACATCAAAACAAACTTTACTCTTTACTTTCCTCAGGAGAAGCAAAATCCCTAATCTTCTAAATATTTATGAAAAACTTTCTGTGAATTAGTAGGAAACATTCTTGCATTCATTCATTCAATGATATTTATTGTGCACTTATTGTGTGCAAAGCACTGCACTAAGCTATTGGGAGAGTATAATATAACAGTGAAGACACATTCCCCACCCTCAACGAATTTATAATCTAGAGGGGAAAAAGCAGACATTAATATAAAATAAATGTGTGCAGAGCACTGTGCTAAGCACTAGGGAGAATAAAATGCAACAAAAAGCAGACACATTCCTTGCCTTCAACGAGCTTAGAGTCTGGAGGCAGGTACAGACATTAATATAAATAAATAAACTACGTATATCTACATAAATGTAGGGAAGCAGCGTGGCTCAGTAGAAAGAGCCCAGGCTTGGGAGTCAGAGGTCATGGGTTTGAATCCCGGTCTGCCTCTTGTCAGCTGTGTGACTGTGGGCAAGTCACTGAACTTCTCTGTGCCTCAGTTACCTCATCTGTAAAATGGGGATGAAGACTGTGAGCCCCACATGGGGCAACCTGATTACCCTGTATCTCCCCCAGAGCTTAGAACAGTGCTCTGCACATAGTAAGCGCTTGACAAATACCAACATTGTAAATGCTATAGGGTTGGGACGGGGGGATGAATATAGGAAGCAAGTGAGAGCGATGCAGAAGGTAGTGGGAGAAAAGGAAAGGAAAGGACTTAGGGAAGTCCTCTTGGAGGAGATGTGCCCTTAATAAAGCTTTGAAGGGAGGGAAATTGTCTATCAGGTATGAGGATAGAGGACTATCCAAGCCAGAGGTAGGATGAGGATGAGAGGTTGGCAGTGAGATAGACGAGATCAAGGCACAGTGAGAAGGTTAGCATTAGCCAAGTGAAGTATGAGGGCAGGGTTGTTATAGGAAAGTAGCTAGGTGAGTTGGGAAGTGGGCAAGGTGATTGATTGAGAGCTTCAAAGCCAATGGTGAGGAATTTTTGTACGATGAGGAGGAGGATAGGTAACTACTGGAGGTTCATGAGGAGTGGGGAAACATGTCCTGAATGTTTCTGAAGGAAAATGACCTGGGCAGTACAGTTAAGTATGAACTGAAGTGGGGAGAGACAGGTAACAGGGAAGTCAGCAAGGAGACAGATGCAGTAATCAAGGTGGGACAGGATAAGTGATTGGAATAACATGGTAGCAGTTTGGATGAGGAGGAAAGGGTGGATGTTGAGCAATGTTCTGACTGTTGAACCGACAGAATTTAGTGACCACCCACCTTCGAAGGCTTTTTAAGGTCACATCTCCTCCAAGAGGCTTCCCCCAACTAAGCCCTTTTTTCCCCTACTCTCTCTCCCTCTCTAACACTTGGATCTGTACTCTTTAAGCACTTGGCAATCACTCCACCCTCAGGTCCACAGCAGTGATGCAAGTACCTGAATTTTATTTTTATGTCTGTCTCCCCCTCTAGACTGGAAGGGTGCAGTGGGAAGGGAATGTGTCTGTTCATTGTTATATTGTACTTCCCCAAGTGCTAAATACAGTGCTTTGCACACAGTGAGCACTCAATAAATATGATTTAATGAATGAATGAACTCTTCGATCCTTGCGTGAAGGAAATTTGTCTACCAACTCTCTTGTACAGTGATAATAATAATACTGATGGTAATGAGCACTTACTATGTGGCAAGCACCGTTTTAAGTGCTGGGGTAGATTCGAGGTAAAAAGGTTGGACACAGTCCCTGTCCCACGTGAAGCTCACACTTTACAGATGAGGTAACTGAGGCACAGAGAAGTTAAGTGACTTGCCCAAGGTCACACAGAAGACAAGCGGTGAAGTTGGGATTAGAATCCAAGACCTCTGCCTCCCAAGCCCTTGCTCTTGCCACTAGGTCATGCTGCTGCCCAGTACTCTCCCAAGAACTTAGTTACAGTACAACCAACCAGTCCCCACCCTTACCCCTTCCCCTCCCCAATAACTGTCCTTACATCCTCAACCAGCTGAGGCCTGCGGAACCCTTGCTTTATCATGGGGAAGCTTCCCTTCATCCTTGACCAGTTCTTGACCCAGGCACTACTCCTCCTCTCCATCACTGAAAGTCTCCTCCGCTGCTCTCTCGAGAGGAGGCCTCATCTTCACCTACTCCCCCAGACTCACTGGAAAATGAGGTGTTGGCTTCCTTCTCACACCCTAGTACTCCTTTCACCGCATTCCACCACCCCCATCCCTTTCTTTCCCTTCCTTCAAAGCCCATATTATCCACCTCTACCACCCACCCCAGAACCAGTCACCTACCACTCCCTGGGCCCCACCTCCAAATTTTTGAACCATTTTGATTCCTTTCTCACGTTCCATCACTCTTTCTCCATTCCTACATTAATCCTGGGGACTTCAGTATCCACACAGTTGTGCCCGATGACCCTTTCACTGCCTGCTTTCTATCACTCCTCAACTCTACTGGTCTCCTGTTCCACCCCACCTCACCCCCTGTCCAACTTGGACACACACTTGATCTCATCACCTCTCCAGCCACTGCCTAATCTCTACTCTCATCAGAGCTCCTTGTCTTCCCACCCAAACTCTGTCCTCTCCCTGACTTTCCCATCACTGTAGATGGCACCGCCATCATTCATTCAATAGTCTTTATTGAGTGCTTACTATGTGCAGAGCACTGCACTAATCGCTTGGAATGTACAATTCGGCAACAGATAGACACCGTCGCTGCCTAATGACGGGCTCATCTCACAAGCCCGTAACCATGGCGTTATCCTTAACTCCGCTCTCTCATACAACCCATATGTTCAATCCTTCACCAAATCCTGTCAGTCTCACCTTTACAACATCGGTAAAATCCACCCTTTCCTCTCCGTTCAAACTGCTACCAGGTTAATACAGTCATTCATTCTATCCCGCCTAGATTAGGCATCAGCCTCCTTACTGACCTCCCAGGCTGCTGGCTCTCCCCTCTCCAGTCCATACTTCAGTCGGCAACGATCATCTTGCTACAGAAACATTCAGGACATGTTACCCCCCTCCTCGAAAACCTCCAGTGGTTGCCGATCCCCCTCCGTATCCCCCTCACCATTAGCTTTAAAACACTCCATCATCTTGACCCCTCTTACCTCACTTTGCCTCTCTCCTTCTACAGCCAATCCGCATATTTCACTCCTCTGGGGCTAACCTTCTCACAGTGCTTTCCTTCTCTCCTTTTCCTTGCCCACTCTGATCCTCAGAGACTTTAACATCCTCGTGGACGTACCCGGTGATTCCTCTGCCACTCGCCTGCTATCACTCCTTGACTCTGCCAACCTCCTGCTCCACCCCACCTCACCCAACTCACCAACCTGGTCACACCCTCGACCTCATCATCTCTTACCGCTGCACTGTCTCCACCCTCACCAACTCCGAAATCCCTCTCTCTGACCATAACCTTCTCACCTGACTCCTCTCTCATACTCCCTCCCCCTGTAAATCTGTATTACTCCCCCACAGACACCTCCGCTCTCTTGACCCCATCCATCTCTCCCAAAGCATCACAGCCCACCTTGCCTCCCTATCCTCTCCTCCTACTCTCGATGATCAGATTACTGCTCTCAACTCCACCCTCTCTAGTCAACTCAACTCGCTCGCTCTCCTTTCCCTCCGTCACTCTCGCTCCACTAACCCGCAGCCCTGGATCTTGGCTTCTGTTCTCTTCCTTGGCTCTTATGCTGGAGTTGCTGAACACTGCTGGCAAAAGTCTAAGCACCAAGCCAACCTTATTCACTTTGAATTTATCCTTTCCTGCCTGAACTCTGCCCTCTCCTCTGTCAGGCAAAACTATTTTTCTTCCCTCATTGACGCCCATGCCCGTCACCCCCATCAACTGTTCCGGGCATTTAACTCTCTCCTTAGGCCCCCCTGTTCCTCCCTCCCCCATCCCTCACCCCCAACAATCTGGCCACCTGCTTCATCACGAAAATTAACACCATCAGGTCTGAGCTCCCCAAAGTCACCCCTCCTTCTTCTGCCTCCCCCACCCCAACCCTCTCCCCTACTTTCCCATCCTTCCCTGCAGTATCCTCAGAGGAGATCTCCTCCTTCGCCGCAAGTGCCACCCCCTCCACCTGTGCTTCGGATCCCATTCCCACTCACCTTATAAAAACTATCACCCCTTCCCTTAGAGAAGCAGCAGGGTTCAGGGGAAAGAGCACGGGATTGGGAGCCAGAGGTCATGGGTTCGTATCCCAGCTCTGCCACTTGTCTGCTCTGTGACTGTGGGCAAGTCAATTCACTTCTCTGTGCCTCAGTTACCTCATCTGTAAAAGGGGAGTTAAGACTGTGAGCCTCACGTGGGACCACCTGATTACCTTGTATCTACCCCAGCACTTAGAACAGTGCTCTGCACATAGTAAGCACTTAACAAATACCAACTTTATTTTTCCTCCTCCTCCCCTCCTTAACTTCCATCTTTAGTCGCTCACTCGCCAACAGCTTCTTCCCCTCTACCTTCAAACATGCCCATGTCTCCCCCATTCTAAAAAAACCCTCTCTTGACCCCACTTCCCCTTGCAGTTATCACCCTATCTCCCTCCTGCCCTTCCTTTCCAAACTCCTATAACGAGTCATCTACACTCGTTGCCTTGAATTCCTCAACTCCAACTCTCTCCTGGACCCCCTCCAATCTGGCTTCTGTCCCTTCCACTCCACCAAAGCTGCCCTCTCAAAGTAGCCTGGTGTAGTGGATAGAGCACGGGCCCGGGAGTCATAAAATCATGGGTTCTAATCCCAACTCCACCATTTGTCAGCTGTGTGACCTTGGGCAAGTCACTTCACTTCTCTGGGCCTCAGTTACAGTTACCTCATCTGTAATATGGGGATGAAGACTGTGAGCCCTACAAGGGACAACCTGATTACCTTCTATCTATCTCAGTGTTTAGAACAGTGCTTGGCACATAGTAAGCACTTAACACATACCAACATTGTTATTACTATTACTAAAGGTCACCAATGACCGCCTTCTTGCCAAATCCAATGGCTTCTACTCTTAGTCCTCCTCAACCTCTCAGCTGCCTCTGACACTGTCGACCATCCCTTTCTCCTCCACCCTTTATCCAACCTTGGCTTCACGTACTCCGTCCTCTCCTGGTTCTTCTCTTCTCTCTCTGACCGTTCATTCTCGGTCTCCTTCACGGACTACTCCTCCCCCTCCCCCTCCCATCCCCTAACTGTACAGGTTCCTCAAGGGTCAGTTCTTGGCTTCTGTTCTCCACCTATACACACTCCCTTGGTGAACTCATTCGCTCCCATGGCTTCAACTATCATCTCTATGCAGATGACATCCAAATCTCCCCCCCCGTTCTCTCCCCCTCCCTTCAGGCTCATATCTCTTCCTGCCTCTAGAATGTCTCCACCTGGATGTTCTCCCCGCACCTAAAATTCAACATGACCAAAACTGAGCTCCTTATCTTCCCTCTCAAGTCCTGTCCTCTCCCTGACTTCCCCTGTCACTGTGGATGGCACGACCATCCTTCGTGTCTCACAGGCCCGCAACCTTGGTGTCATCCTTGACTCTGCTCTCTCATTCAGTCCACATATCCAATCCGTCGGTCACCAAAACCTGCCAGTCTCACCTTCACAATATCACCAAGACCTGCCCCCTCCAAAGAAAGGAGGAAAGGTAGGAGGCGGCAAGGTGATGGAGAGTTTTGAAGCCAAGAGTGAGGAATTTTTGTTTCATGGAAAGGTTGACAGGCAACCACTGGAGGTTTTTGAGGAGGGGAGTGACATGCCCAGAGCATTTCTGTAGAAAGATAATCCGGGCAGCAGAATGAAGAGTAGACTGGAGCGGGGAGAGACAGGAAGATGGGAGACTAGAGAGGAGGCTGATGCAATAATCCAGTCGGGATAATATGAGAGCTTGTACCAGCAAGGTAGCAGTTTGGATGGAGTGGAGGGGGCGGGTCTTGGTGATAGAAGGAAGCCAACACCTCATTTTCCTCATCCTACCTCTGGCTTGGATAGTCCTCTATCCTCATACCTGATAGACAATTTCCCTCCCTTCAAAGCTTTATTAAGGGCACATCTCCTCCAAGAGGACTTCCCTAAGTCCTCCTTTCCTTTTCTCCCACTACCTTCTGCATCGCTCTCACTTGCTTCTTATATTCATCCCCCGTCCTAACCCTATAGCATTTACAATGTTGGTATTTGTTAAGCGCTTACTATGTGCAGAGCACTGTTCTAAGCGCTGGGGGAGATACAGGGTAATCAGGTTGCCCCATGTGGGGCTCACAGTCTTCATCCCCATTTTATAGATGAGGTAACTGAGGCACAGAGAAGTTAAGTGACTTGCCCACAGTCACACAGCTGACAAGAGGCAGACTGGGATTCAAACCCATGACCTCTGACTCCCAAGCCTGCTTCCCTACATTTATGTAGATATACGTAGTTTATTTATATTAATGTCTGTGCCTGCCTCCAGACTCTAAGCTCGTTGAAGGCAAGGAATGTGTCTGTTTTTTGTTGCATTTTATTCTCCCTAGTGCTTAGCACAGTGCTCTGCACACAGTCAGTGCTCTGTAAATACGTCTGACTGACTGACTGACTGGTCTGTTGCATATGAAGAGGGAGGGTGTTCCAGGATACCACATTTATGTATATGTCTGTTATTGATTGATTCATTGATTGATTTCATTTATTTACTTATTTATTTTATATTAATGTCTGCTTTTTCCCCTCTAGATTATAAGTTCGTTGAGGGTGGGGAATGTGTCTTCACTGTTATATCATACAAGAGCTTAGTGCAGTGCTTTGCACACAATAAGTGCACAATAAATATCATTGAATGAATGAATGAATGTTTCTTTCCCCTCTTCAAAGCCCTACTGAGAGCTCACCTCCTCCAGGAGGTCTTCCCAGGCTGAGTCCTCCCTTTCCCTCTGTCCCTCCTTCACTCCCCATTACCCCTACACTCTCCCTCTGTTCTTCCCCCTTACCTTTCCCACAGCATTTGTGCATATTTGTATATATTACGTATTGCTCTATTTCATTCATTCACTCATTCATTCATTCATTCATTCATTCACTCAATAGTATTTATTGAGTGTTTACTATGTGCAGAGCACGGTACTAAGCACTTGTGATGTACATTTCAGCAACAGATAGAGACAATCCCTGCCCACTGATGGGCTTACAGACTAATTGGGGGAGACAGATCGACAACAACAAGACAACTTAATTGCAATAAATAGAATCAAGGAGATGTACACCTTATTAACAAAATAAATAGGGTAATAAATATATATACAAATGAGCACAGTGCTGAGGGGAGGGGAGGGGGGGAAGCAGAGGGAAAGGTGGAAAAGGGGCCTTAGTTGAGGGGAGGTGAGGGGGGGCAGAGAGGGAGCAGGGAGGGAAAAGGGGAAGCTCAGTCTGGGAAGGCCTCTTGGAGGAGGTGAGCTCTAAGTAGGACTTTGAAGAGGGGAAGAGAGTTAGTTTGGTGGTCGGGAAGAGGGAGGGCATTCCAGGACAACAGGAGGACGTGGGCCGGGGTCGACGGTGGGATAGGCGTGAATGGGGGACAGTGAGGAGGTCAGTGGCAGAGGAGCGGAGCGTGTGGGATGGGCAAAAGAAAGGGAGAAGGGAGGAGAGGTAGGAGGGGGCAAGGTGGAGAACGTTGAAGCCCAGAGTGAGAAGTTTTTGTTTCGTGCAGAGGTTGATAGGCAACCACTGGAGGATTTTAAGGAGGGGAGTGACATGCCCAGAGCGTTTAAGAAATAAAATAAATTACGTTTAATTTAATAAAATCAATTAATAAAATAAATAAATAAAATATGTATTTTATTAATGATGTCTATATTTCTATTTTGTTGGTAGTGATGCCTGTCTACTTGTTTTGCTGTCTGTCTCCCTTCTAGACTGTGAGACCGTTGTTGGCGAGGGATTTTCTGTTGCCAAATTGTAGTTCCCAATTGCTTAGTACAGTGCTCTGCACACAGTAAGCACTCAATAAATGATTGAATGAATGAATGAGTAAATAATGACCTGGCCAACAACTCTACCCTTCTCCTCCATTCCCTCACCTGCCCCTTCTTCAACTCTCCCCATCTAGGTAATATAAAGATAGTGAGTCATCCAACATGAGGGACCTTGCAATCTTTGGAAAAACTGGTCCTTGACTGACCTCTCGCTGACATCCCACCTCTCACCTGAATGCTTTTCCTCTTCATATGAGACACATAATTGCTCTTCCTCATTTTAGAGTCTTACTGACACATCTCCTCCAAGATGCCTTCCCTAAAGCACTCCTCTCCTCTTCTCCCTCTCCCGTCTGCATTGCCCTGACTTGCTACCTTCATTCATCCTCCCACCTATTCGCACAGCACACATGTATATATTTGTATGTATCTGTTATATCGATATTAATGTCTGTCTTTCCCAATAGACTATGAGTTTGTTTTGGGCAGGGAATATATTTGTTGTTATATTGTACTCTCCCAAGCACTATGTTTTTTGCACACAATAAATACAATTGAATGAATGAATGAATGAATGAATGAATAAGCCCAAGCCAGTATTAATTATACTGTGTCAACCTGATTAGCTTACCCAACTTGGCACTAAGTGGCTTGACAAATACCACTAAATAAAAAACAAAGAAAGGAACTCGGGGAAGGAAAAGAAGTCCCCAGTGGCCAAACCAGGTCTTCTAGTAGGGGCGAATCAACACCTCCCAAGTGGGTGGGAAAATCCACAAATCCTAGGCTGCTAAGTAGCAGATAGTTATAGCAGGGGTCCAGAGTGAATGTCCAAGTCGAATGTTGATGGCATTGTTATCTCCTCTGTAAACTGCTGTTCTGCTTCTTTTGGGGGTCATCTGGATCACAGTGTGTGGAGGGTGGAGGCAGGAGGGGGAATAACTATTACTCCTCCTGCATTCCCAGTCCCCAGTGCATGGCTGTGGGGAGGGGAAAATGAATGAGGGTGCCAGTATCTCCAACCCAGCAGGAGTCCTAAGCCCCTGTACATAGGGGGATGGGCCCAGGGTTTCTTCTCTCTGAGCAGGCCCTCCCTTTTGGGGTCCTCAAGTACCCATGTACACAGGGCAACCTTTCCCTTGGGAGTGGTCCCAGGTCTCCGTGTGAGAAGAATAGGCAGTTGTCCTTTCCCTTGCAGGGATCCCATATGCTCCAGGGTGGAGGTAGAGGAAGAGATCCACCCCTTCCATTTTTTTGGCTCCTGGCTTGCCAAGTGGGCAGCTTTTCTTTCAGAGGATTGTGTTCGCTGGATGGGCCATAAGTCTCATTTTACCTTCCTTCTATCATGGCCCTAGACCTTCCCCAAAAGACAGGAAAATAAAAGGGAAAGGGTTGCCCCCCCCAGACCTCTGGCTCATCACTAGTGTCCCTTACAGTACTCTCTCCACTCCAGAATCATCACTAGTAGTAGCTGTAATGGAAGTAGTACTATTAAATTAATGAATGAGTAGTAGTCATAGTTATAATCATAGTTGTGCTACTGCTGCTGCTATTTCTGCTACTAATACTATTCAATCATTCATTCATTCATTCATTCATTCATTCAATAGTATTTATTGAGTGCTTACTATGTGCAGAGCACTGTACTAAGCGCTTGGAATGTACAAATCGGCAACAGATAGAGACAGTTCCTGCCCTTTGATGGGCTTACAGTCTAATCGGGGAGACAGGCAGACAAGAACACGGGCAATAAACAAGGGGAAGAACATCTCATTACAACAATGGCAAATAAATAGAATCAGGGTGATGTACACCTCATTAAACAAAATAGGGTGATGAAGATATATACAGTTGAGCGGACAAGTACAGTGGTGAGGGGGTGGGACGGGAGAGGGGGAGGAGAGGGAAAGGAGGGAGGAGAGAAGGGAGGAGAGGTAGGAAGGGGCAAGGTGATGGAGAGCCTTGAAGCCTAGAGTGAGAAGTTTTTGTTTTGAGCGGAGGTTGATAGGCAACCACTGGAGGTTTTTAAGAAGGTGAGTGACATGCCCAGAGCGTTTCTGTAGGAATATGAGCTGGGCAGCCGGGTGAAGAATAGACTGGAGCGGGGCAAGAGAGGAGGAAGGGAGATCAGAGAGAAGGCTGACACAGTAGTCTAGCTGGGATATTACGAGAGCCTGTAGCAGTAAGGTAGCCTTTTGGGTGGAGAGGAAAGGGCGGATCTTGGCGATATTATAAAGGTGAGATCGGCAGGTCTTGGTAACAGATCGGAATGTGTGGGGTGAACGAGAGAGAAGAGTCAAAGATGACACCGAGGTTGCGGGCCGAGACAGGAAGGACGGTTGTACCATCCATGGTGATAGGGAAGTCTGGGAGACGACTGGGCTTGGGAGGGAAGATAAGGAGCTAAGTTTTGGTCAAGTTGAGTTTTAGGTGGCGGGCAGACATCCAGGTGGAGACGTCCTGGAAGCAGTAGGAGATGCGAACCTAAAGGGATGGGGAGACGACAGGGGCAGAGATGTAGATCTGTGTGTCATCTGCGTAGAGATGGTAGTTGAAGCTGTGAAAGCGAATGAGTTCACCAAGGGAGTTAGTGTAAATGGAGAACAGAACTTCTTTCCACCCAAACCCCAACAACCCCGACTTTCCCATCACAGTAGACGGCACCACTATCCTTCCTGTTGGACAAGCATGTAACCTTCGGGTAATCCTTGACTCCTCTCTCATCCAACCCACATATTTAATCCATTACTAAATCCTGTGGGTCCAACTTTCACATCATTGCTAAAATCTACCCTGTCCTCTCACAAACTGCATTATAATGAACTTCTCAGTGCAGGTCCTCAATCCTTAAGATTTCTTGATAAAGATTTGGCAGATGCTTTCACCAACCACAGTTTATTTTCACATTATGTTGAAATTCATTTATTAGGGTTCCTAGTAGGCTATTGGTAGATTACTTCTGAAGAATTAGAAGTGCTTTATGTATATATATCATATGACAAAATGAATAATCATTTTTCACAAAGGGGAAGGGTCAGGTTTTCTATAATGTATCAAGAAAATAAATCAAACTGTGAATGTATGACTAGTTTATTTATGTTAATTAGCATTTCAAATTTATTATTACAATCTGACAGATACAACTATAGATGTTCTGTGGACAACCCAGCATTTTAATACCTTCTAGTTTATCTAGAAAGTTACTTCTTATTACAGTTAAACTCCTAAAATATTTCCTAAATTATATCAACCTCTCCAAAATTTTGAATTTAGAAACTGGAATTTGACATACATGAAATGGAAATGCTATGTATTAAGTGTGTTCCAAATGTCACGCACAATCTAGAAACCTAAAAGGCTGAAAATCAACAATTTCTGACAACCAGCTCTAAAATCTATTACAAGGACCAAAGAAATGTCACTGCAGTGTAGTAATTTGCTTCCTCCTCCATGTTGTAATTCAACAGGAATTGATCTGGTGTTGAAAGAAACTTTACAATTTGTCCAAGAAGTTGTCCAGTGCTGGGATTCCTTCCTTCAGTCCTTTGCGTTTTCGAGTTTCGGCTACAACTTGACATGGGCGGCTAGAGTTGTCATAGGGATCTCCAGGCAGAATTTGCCAGTGGTCAAATACACACTGGGGAAAGGCTTGACCACCTGTGTTGGACCTCAAGTCAGCTGTGAAACCTAAGGAGGAAAATCTTGGCTTTAAAACCCATATTCTGTATATATCTCCTGCTTTCCCCTTAATTTTTACCAAGAAATGTGTGAATAAAGCACACTATTCTTAAATAAAGATATAGTGTGGCTTAGAGCAAAGAGCAAGAGCCTGGAAGACAAAGAACCTGGGTTCTATGGCAACTGTCCAGCATGTGACTTTGGGAAAGTCATTCAATCTCCTCATCTGAAAATACCTGTTCACCCTCCCTTTTAGCCTGTACATTTAGCCAGGAATGTCCAAAGTGAATCTACCTCATTAGACATTACTAAGCGCTTTCAAAGTATAATTTAAAAAACCACTATTCAGATCTGTTGCTAAGATCTGACTGAAATACTTTGTATTTTATGTAAAATACTGACAGCAAGGAAATTTGAATGGAGCCAGTACTCACCAAAAGATTCGTTGACAGGCAAATAAGCTTTCACAACAAACATAGGAGTGCCAGCAACCTGTGATTCCTCAAAAACATGCCCTCGTTTTCTATTCAGGACGCCATAGATGCCACCAACCACTTGTTCTGGACACTGAAAATGTAATCTTTAATAGTATGGCTGGGTTACAAAAGTAAAAAGTAGAGTTCCTGAAATCCAAAATATTTTACCTGAATCTCCACAAGGTAGATGGGCTCCATGAGTCTGGGTTGTGCAGTCAATACACAGGCATATAGGCAGCGCCTTGCAGTGGGAATGATCTGGCCACCACCACGATGAATGGCATCAGCATGCAGGGTTACATCATGTACATCGAATCGAACAGCACGCATATTCTCTTCACATAGTGCTCCCTGACATAACACAGGCAAAATATACGGAAAAAATCTTCCCTGAGAGCTCTGCTTCATGTATGGCTACAACTAAATTGTCCTTTGCTTCTCTTCACAAAATACTATATGTAAAGAAGTCGATTGTTCTGTTCGACCTTTCAATTGCTTTAGCGAGGTGGGGTAGGAGGAAGCCAGGTGATTTAGTACTTTAAAGCCAAAGGTGAGGAATTTTTGTCTGATGTAGACGTGGATGGCCATCCACTGGAGTTTCTTGACAATTGGGGAAACATGGTCTGAACAGTTTTGAAGGAAAATAATCTAGGTAGCGAAGTACAGACTGGAGTGAGGAGGGACAGGCAGGAGGCAGGGTGGTCAGCAAGGAGGCTGATAGAGTAACCAAGGTGAAATAAGATAAGTGCTTGGATTAAAAGCAGTTTGGATTGAAAGGGACAGATTTTAATGATTTACAAATGTTAAAGGGCATTAAGAACTGGTAATGCTTTTGACAATAGGGATCACAGATCTACAAAACACACTGACCAAGATATTGGTCAAACTATATGGAGGAATACCAACATACCTCTTTAGTGGCCCACTGGAATCCAGCCACCACACTGTCCTTGATTTCATTTAGGTATTGCACTCCTTTGGTGATGTCTGTTAGAACATTAGGTCCAGTGCTATCAGGCCCAAAACACCAGATTTTACGGGCCTCTGTCACATCCCACTCGTACTTCTCAGCCAGGTAACGAGCCCGGGTCTTAAGCTCCTGGCGACCCGACACTTCGCCTTTATCGATGTCTTCAGCCAAGCCATCAGGGAAGGGCCGAGCTTTCATATACAGTCGATTGTGCTTATTGGGTGACTTGGAAAGACAGAGCACATTTGATTCCTCACTGACCGTCTCTCGATATGATACCACAGGATCTGATTTCTGAAAGTGAAGTCAAGTAAATAAAATACAGTAAAAGTAAATACAGAATTGTTAGTTTAAATTTATAATTTTCTAAAAGGCTGAAAGGCTGCCCACCAAACAACATGGTGTCCATATTTATGAAGGACATTTTAATTTAAACTGATTAATTCATTCAATAGTATTTATTGAGCGCTTACTATGTGCAGAGCACGGTACTAAGCACTTGGAATGTACAATTCAGCAACAGATAGAGACAATCCCTGCCCACTGACGGGCTTACAGTCTAATCAGGAAAGACAGAAAAAAACAATAGCAATAAATAGAATCAAGGGGATGTACACCTCACTAATAAAATAAATAGGGTAATAAAAATATATACAAATGAGCAAATGAGCACAGTGCTGAGGGGAGGGAAAGGGAGAAGGGGAGGAGCAGAGGGAAAAGGGGAAGCTGAGTCTGGGAAGGCATCTTGGAAGTGAGCTCTCAGTAGGGCTTTGAAGAGGCCTCTTTTTCACCTTTTCCCTCTGCTCCTCCACCTCTCCCTTTCCATCCCCACAGCACTGTACTCGTCCGCTCAACTGTATATATTTCCATTACCCTATTTATTTTGTTAATGAATTGTACATTGCCTTGATTCTATTTAGTTGCCATTGTTTTTACGAGATGTTCTTCCCCTTGCCTCTATTTATTGCCATTGTTCTTGTCTGTCCATCTCCCCTGATTAGACTGTAAGCCCATCAAACGGCAGGGACTGTCTCTATCTGTTGCCGACTTGTTCATCCCAAGCGCTTAGTACAGTGCTCTGCACATAGTAAGCGCTCAAAATAAATACTATTGAATGAATGAATGAATGAATGAATGAATGAATGAATGAAGCGAAGAGAGTTTGCTGGAGGTGAGAAAGGAAGGCATTCCAGGACAGCCGGAGGACTTGGGCCAGGGGTCGATGGCAGGATAGGCGAGAATGGGGGACAGTGAGGAGGTTAGCAGTAGAGGAGCCAAGTGTGTGGGGTGGGCTGTAGAAGGAAAGAAAGGAGGAGAGGTAGGAGGGGGCAAGGTGATGGAGAGTTTTGAAGCCAAGAGTGAGGAATTTTTGTTTCATGGGAAGGTTGATAGGCAACCACTGGAGGTTTTTGAGGAGGGGAGTGACATGCCCAGACCATTTCTGTAGACAGATAATCCGGGCAGCAGAATGAAGAGTAGACTGGAGCGGGAAGAGACAGGAAGATGGGAGACCAGAGAGGAGGCTGATGCAAAAATCCAGTCGGGATAATATGAGAGCTTGTACCAGCAAGGTAGCAGTTTGGATGGAGTGGAGGGGGCAGGTCTTGGTGATATTGTGAAGGTGAGACTGGCAGGTTTTGGTGACCGACGGATTGGATATGTGGACTGAATGAGAGAGCAGAGTCAAGGGTGACACCAAGGTTGCGGGCCTGTGAGACACAAAGGATGGTCGTGCCATCCACAGTGACAGGGGAAGTCAGGGAGAGGACAGGACTTGAGAGGGAAGATAAGGAGCTCAGTTTTGGACATGTTGAGTTTTAGGTGCGGGGAGGACATCCAGGTGGAGACAACCTAGAGGCAGGAGGAGATACGAGCCTGAAGGGAGGGGGAGAGAACGGGGGGGAGATTTGGATGTCATCTGTATAGAGATGATAGTTGAAGCCATGGGAGCGAATGAGTTCAGCAAGGGAGTGAGTATAGGTGGAGAACAGAAGCCAAGAACTGACTCTTGAGGAACCCGTACAGTTAGGGGCTGGGAGGAGGAGGGGGAGGAGTAGTCCGTGAAGGAGACTGAGAATGAATGGTCAGAGAGAGAAGAGAAGAAAATAACCCAGAGAGGACAGAGTACGTGAAGCCAAGGTTAGATAAAGGGTGGAGGAGAAGGGGATGGTCGACAGTGTCAGAGGCAGCTGAGAGGTTGAGGAGGACTAAGATAGAGTAGAAGCCATTGGATTTGGCAAGAAGGCGGTCATTGGTGACCTTTAGTAATAGTAATAACAATGTTGGTATGTGTTAAGTGCTTACTATGTGCCAAGCACTGTTCTAAACACTGAGATAGATAGAAGGTAATCAGGTTGTCCCTTGTAGGGCTCACAGTCTTCATCCCCATATTACAGATGAGGTAACTGTAACTGAGGCCCAGAGAAGTGAAGTGACTTGCCCAAGGTCACACAGCTGACAAATGGTGGAGTTGGGATTAGAACCCATGATTTTATGACTCCCGGGCCCGTGCTCTATCCACTACACCAGGCTACTTTGAGAGGGCAGCTTTGGTGGAGTGGAAGGGACAGAAGCCAGATTGGAGGGGGTCCAGGAGAGAGTTGGAGTTGAGGAATTCAAGGCAACGAGTGTAGATGACTCGTTATAGGAGTTTGGAAAGGAAGGGCAGGAGGGAGATAGGGTGATAACTGCAAGGGGAAGTGGGGTCAAGAGAGGGTTTTTTTAGAATGGGGGAGACATGGGCATGTTTGAAGGTAGAGGGGAAGAAGCTGTTGGCGAGTGAGCGACTAAAGATGGAAGTTAAGGAGGGGAGGAGGAGGAAAAATAAAGTTGGTATTTGTTAAGTGCTTACTATGTGCAGAGCACTGTTCTAAGTGCTGGGGTAGATACAAGGTAATCAGATGGTCCCACGTGAGGCTCACAGTCTTAACTCCCCTTTTACAGATGAGGTAACTGAGGCACAGAGAAGTGAATTGACTTGCCCACAGTCACAGAGCAGACAAGTGGCAGAGCTGGGATACGAACCCATGACCTCTGGCTCCCAATCCCGTGCTCTTTCCCCTGAACCCTGCTGCTTCTCTAAGGGAAGGGGTGATAGTTTTTATAAGGTGAGTGGGAATGGGATCCGAAGCACAGGTGGAGGGGGTGGCACTTGCGGCGAAGGAGGAGATCTCCTCTGAGGATACTGCAGGGAAGGATGGGAAAGTAGGGGAGAGGGTTGGGGTGGGGGAGGCAGAAGAAGGAGGGGTGACTTTGGGGAGCTCAGACCTGATGGTGTTAATTTTCGTGATGAAGCAGGTGGCCAGATTGTTGGGGGTGAGGGATGGGGGAGGGAGGAACAGGGGGGCCTAAGGAGAGTTAAATGCCCGGAACAGTTGATGGGGGTGACGGGCATGGGCGTCAATGAGGGAAGAAAAATAGTTTTGCCTGACAGAGGAGAGGGCAGAGTTCAGGCAGGAAAGGATAAATTCAAAGTGAATAAGGTTGGCTTGGTGCTTAGACTTTTGCCAGCAGTATTCAGCAACTCCAGCATAAGAGCCAAGGAAGAGAACAGAAGCCAAGATCCAGGGCTGCGGGTTAGTGGAGCGAGAGTGACGGAGGGAAAGGAGAGCGAGCGAGTTGAGTTGACTAGAGAGGGTGGAGTTGAGAGCAGTAATCTGATCATCGAGAGTAGGAGGAGAGGATAGGGAGGCAAGGTGGGCTGTGATGCTTTGGGAGAGATGGATGGGGTCAAGAGAGCGGAGGTGTCTGTGGGGGAGTAATACAGATTTACAGGGGGAGGGAGTATGAGAGAGGAGTCAGGTGAGAAGGTTATGGTCAGAGAGAGGGATTTCGGAGTTGGTGAGGGTGGAGACAGTGCAGCGGTAAGAGATGATGAGGTCGAGGGTGTGACCAGGTTGGTGAGTTGGGTGAGGTGGGGTGGAGCAGGAGGTTGGCAGAGTCAAGGAGTGATAGCAGGCGAGTGGCAGAGGAATCACCGGGTACGTCCACGAGGATGTTAAAGTCTCTGAGGATCAGAGTGGGCAAGGAAAAGGAGAGAAGGAAAGCACTGTGAGAAGGTTAGCCCCAGAGGAGTGAAATATGCGGATTGGCTGTAGAAGGAGAGAGGCAAAGTGAGGTAAGAGGGGTCAAGATGATGGAGTGTTTTAAAGCTAATGGTGAGGGGGATACGGAGGGGGATCGGCAACCACTGGAGGTTTTCGAGGAGGGGGGTAACATGTCCTGAATGTTTCTGTAGCAAGATGATCGTTGCCGACTGAAGTATGGACTGGAGAGGGGAGAGCCAGCAGCCTGGGAGGTCAGTAAGGAGGCTGATGCCTAATCTAGGCGGGATAGAATGAATGACTGTATTAACCTGGTAGCAGTTTGAACGGAGAGGAAAGGGTGGATTTTACCGATGTTGTAAAGGTGAGACTGACAGGATTTGGTGAAGGATTGAACATATGGGTTGTATGAGAGAGCGGAGTTAAGGATAACGCCATGGTTACGGGCTTGTGAGATGAGCCCGTCATTAGGCAGCGACGGTGTCTATCTGTTGCCGAATTGTACATTCCAAGCGATTAGTGCAGTGCTCTGCACATAGTAAGCACTCAATAAAGACTATTGAATGAATGATGGCGGTGCCATCTACAGTGATGGGAAAGTCAGGGAGAGGACAGAGTTTGGGTGGGAAGACAAGGAGCTCTGATGAGAGTAGAGATTAGGCAGTGGCTGGAGAGGTGATGAGATCAAGTGTGTGTCCAAGTTGGACAGGGGGTGAGGTGGGGTGGAACAGGAGACCAGTAGAGTTGAGGAGTGATAGAAAGCAGGCAGTGAAAGGGTCATCGGGCACAACTGTGTGGATACTGAAGTCCCCAGGATTAATGTAGGAATGGAGAAAGAGTGATGGAACGTGAGAAAGGAATCAAAATGGTTCAAAAATTTGGAGGTGGGGCCCAGGGAGTGGTAGGTGACTGGTTCTGGGGTGGGTGGTAGAGGTGGATAATATGGGCTTTGAAGGAAGGGAAAGAAAGGGATGGGGGTGGTGGAATGCGGTGAAAGGAGTACTAGGGTGTGAGAAGGAAGCCAACACCTCATTTTCCAGTGAGTCTGGGGGAGTAGGTGAAGATGAGGCCTCCTCTCGAGAGAGCAGCGGAGGAGACTTTCAGTGATGGAGAGGAGGAGTAGTGCCTGGGTCAAGAACTGGTCAAGGATGAAGGGAAGCTTCCCCATGATAAAGCAAGGGTTCCGCAGGCCTCAGCTGGTTGAGGATGTAAGGACAGTTATTGGGGAGGGGAAGGGGTAAGGGTGGGGACTGGTTGGTTGTACTGTAACTAAGTTCTTGGGAGAGTACTGGGCAGCAGCATGACCTAGTGGCAAGAGCAAGGGCTTGGGAGGCAGAGGTCTTGGATTCTAATCCCAACTTCACCGCTTGTCTTCTGTGTGACCTTGGGCAAGTCACTTAACTTCTCTGTGCCTCAGTTACCTCATCTGTAAAGTGTGAGCTTCACGTGGGACAGGGACTGTGTCCAACCTTTTTACCTCGAATCTACCCCAGCACTTAAAACGGTGCTTGCCACATAGTAAGTGCTCATTACCATCAGTATTATTATTATCACTGTACAAGAGAGTTGGTAGACAAATTTCCTTCACGCAAGGATCGAAGAGTTCATTCATTCATTAAATCATATTTATTGAGTGCTCACTGTGTGCAAAGCACTGTATTTAGCACTTGGGGAAGTACAATATAACAATGAACAGACACATTCCCTTCCCACTGCACCCTTCCAGTCTAGAGGGGGAGACAGACATAAAAATAAAATTCAGGTACTTGCATCACTGCTGTGGACCTGAGGGTGGAGTGATTGCCAAGTGCTTAAAGAGTACAGATCCAAGTGTTAGAGAGGGAGAGAGAGTAGGGGAAAAAAGGGCTTAGTTGGGGGAAGCCTCTTGGAGGAGATGTGACCTTAAAAAGCCTTCGAAGGTGGGTGGTCACTAAATTCTGTCGGTTCAACAGTCAGAACATTGCTCAACATCCACCCTTTCCTCCTCATCCAAACTGCTACCATGTTATTCCAATCACTTATCCTGTCCCACCTTGATTACTGCATCTGTCTCCTTGCTGACTTCCCTGTTACCTGTCTCTCCCCACTTCAGTTCATACTTAACTGTACTGCCCAGGTCATTTTCCTTCAGAAACATTCAGGACATGTTTCCCCACTCCTCATGAACCTCCAGTAGTTACCTATCCTCCTCCTCATCGTACAAAAATTCCTCACCATTGGCTTTGAAGCTCTCAATCAATCACCTTGCCCACTTCCCAACTCACCTAGCTACTTTCCTATAACAACCCTGCCCTCATACTTCACTTGGCTAATGCTAACCTTCTCACTGTGCCTTGATCTCGTCTATCTCACTGCCAACCTCTCATCCTCATCCTACCTCTGGCTTGGATAGTCCTCTATCCTCATACCTGATAGACAATTTCCCTCCCTTCAAAGCTTTATTAAGGGCACATCTCCTCCAAGAGGACTTCCCTAAGTCCTTTCCTTTCCTTTTCTCCCACTACCTTCTGCATCGCTCTCACTTGCTTCCTATATTCATCCCCCCGTCCCAACCCTATAGCATTTACAATGTTGGTATTTGTCAAGCGCTTACTATGTGCAGAGCACTGTTCTAAGCTCTGGGGGAGATACAGGGTAATCAGGTTGCCCCATGTGGGGCTCACAGTCTTCATCCCCATTTTACAGATGAGGTAACTGAGGCACAGAGAAGTTCAGTGACTTGCCCACAGTCACACAGCTGACAAGAGGCAGACCGGGATTCAAACCCATGACCTCTGACTCCCAAGCCTGGGCTCTTTCTACTGAGCCACGCTGCTTCCCTACATTTATGTAGATATACGTAGTTTATTTATTTATATTAATGTCTGTACCTGCCTCCAGACTCTAAGCTCGTTGAAGGCAAGGAATGTGTCTGCTTTTTGTTGCATTTTATTCTCCCTAGTGCTTAGCACAGTGCTCTGCACACATTTATTTTATATTAATGTCTGCTTTTTCCCCTCTAGATTATAAATTCGTTGAGGGTGGGGAATGTGTCTTCACTGTTATATTATACTCTCCCAATAGCTTAGTGCAGTGCTTTGCACACAATAAGTGCACAATAAATATCATTGAATGAATGAATGCAAGAATGTTTCCTACTAATTCACAGAAAGTTTTTCATAAATATTTAGAAGATTAGGGATTTTGCTTCTCCTGAGGAAAGTAAAGAGTAAAGTTTGTTTTGATGTTATTGTTATTTTTTTAGTAATGAATGTTATTTTTCCATTTGGTCTTCTCATCTAGACATTAAGTTTTTTGGTTTGTGCAGAAGCATAATGATCAAGGCCCTGCATTTCCTCCATTCCCTCCTTCCAAACCGTTTTAGCTGCAGGCCTTCATCTGGTTACCAAGGCAATCCAATTCACAACACATCCTCATTTTGTTTCTGTGGAGAAACTCCAAAACAAGATGAAGCTGCTCCTTTATTGGGGTTGAGTGGATTTACTCACCCTGAGAACAAGGTAGAAAACACCCTGCCAAGGGGTGTTGCTGCCCTCTCTGATGTATTTATCTTGTATTGTACTTCGATTAAATTAGATGCCTCTTTGATTAAATTAATTAAAAAGAACCTCAGGTTTCCTCAAAACCAAGATGGCCTTGAGTAGCACGGGTAATCTCTATCTATCTCAATCACCTTGCCCACTTCCTACCTCACCTAGCTACTTTCCTACCACAACCAGCCCTCATACTTCACTCCTCTAATGCTAACAAGTGCACTATGTGCCTAGCACTGTACTAAAGCTTGGCACAGTGTGGTACAATAGAATAGGCAGACATATTCCCTGCCCATAACAGGCTTACATTCTAGAGGGGGAGACAGACATTTTTTCACATCAATTTTTTGCCTACCTTCACATCAACCTAGCCACTGCTTTCTCCTAAACACTGGCCTCTTCACTCTCAAAGACCCAAGCACCATTCAGCCATCTCTTCAGGATATCACCAGGTTAAATAGTTCTAGCTTTTGATTTTCCCACCTTCAACGCTTAAACTTCACTGAGCCCATCATGATCCCTGGGGACGTCTACTTTATCACATAGTCCTATTTATTTTTAACAGACTCTGCTTTTTCTTGGGATTTTTCTGAGCTTTTTAGCCCTTCAACCTAGTCCCTACTCCACCCATCTCCACCACGCCTTCCCTGTGATCTTGTCCAAGGACCACCCCTCAATTCCCTCCCCCTGCTTTGGCCCCAGTAAGTGCTCATAAATACAAGTGATTGATTAATCAACTGATTTATACCATCCTTGAATATTTGTGTTTCATTTACAATAATAATGATAAGTAATGGTATTTGATAAGCACTCACAAAGTGCTAGGCTCTGTACTAAGCACTTGGGTGGATACCTCCTCCTACTTCACCTTGCTTTACAACCCAGCCTGCGCCCTTCACTCCTCTGTTGCTAACCTTCTCACTGTACCGATCTGGTCTTTTCTGCCCCCAACTTCTTGCTCACATCTTACCTCTGTCCTGGAATGTCCTCCCTCCTCATATCAGACAGATAATTGCTCTCCTGCACTTCTAAGCCTTATTGAAGGGTTGATTAAGCCTTCCTCCAGGAAGCCCCTGCCTAAACCCTCCTCTCCTCGTCTCCCACTCCCTTCTGCGCAGCTCATACTTGCTCCTTCATTCATCCTCCCTCCCTTCCCCACAGCACATATATATATATGTGCATATATATATGTCTGTATATGCCTGTAATTTATTTATTCCGTGTCACCATGACTCGCTCCCTTTGCTCTTCTCCCCCACGCCCCTACAGCCTTTTTATGTACGTGTGTATATATATCTATAATTTTACATTGATGCCTGTTTACTTATACTGATGTCTATCTCCCCCTTTTAGACTGTGAGCCCACTGTGGGCAGGGATTGTCTCTCTTCATTGCTGTATTGTACTTTCCAAGAGTTTAGTACAGTACTCTGTGCACAGTTAAGAGCTCAATAAATACTACTGAATGAATGAATGAATGAATGAATGAATGATAACAGTAATAATTCTACAACCCCGCCCGGACACTAACTCTCCTCTGGCACTAATCTTCTCCCTGTTTTGCTGCCGACTCCTGGCCCACGCCTGCCTCTGGCCTGGAATGCTCTCCCTCCTCTATTCCAACAGACAACCACTCTCCCTCTCTTCAAAGCCTTACTGAAGGCACATCTCCTCCAAGAGACATTCCTAGGAGAAGCCCCACTTTCCCTCAGCTCCCATTCCTTTCTGCATTGCCCTGACTTTCTCCATTTGCTCTTTCCCCTCCTGGACCCAAAGCACATATGTTCACATCTGTAATTTGATTTCCTTGTATTGATGTCTGTCTCCCCCACGCTAGACTGTGAGCTCACTGTGGGCAGAGAATGTCAATGTTTACTGTTGTGTGGTGCTTCCCCAAGCACTGAATTCCGTGCCCAATATACAGTAAAAAGCTCAGCTTGGCTTTTCATTCATTCATTATTACAGAAACCTTCTGGGCATATCACGCCCCTCCTCAAAAACCTCCACTGGTTGCCTATCAACCATTGCATGAAGTAAAAACTCCTCACTCCTGGCTTCAAAGCTCTCCATCCCCTGGCCCCCTCCTACGTCATCTCCCTTCTCCCTTCTCTTCTTCAGCCCACCCCACCGACTCCGCTCCTCTGCCGCTAACCTCCTCACGATGCCTCGATCTTGCCTGTCCCACCGTTGACCCCTGGCCCATGTCCTACCATTGACCTGGAATGCCCTTCCTCCTCATCTGTAAAATGGGGATTAACTGTGAGCCTCACGTGGGACAACCTGATGAACCTGTAGCTCCCCCAGCGCTTAGAACAGTGCTCTGCACATAGTAAGCACTTAACAAATACCAACATTATTATTAAAAAATACCACAATTATTATTATTATGGGGAAATTTTTGGTACAACGAAGGACTTGCAGTTTGTGGCAAGAAGGCTGCGGTTTGTAGATATGGCCCAAGGATGTATTGGATGGCATAGATAAAGGGGATGTTGGAAAATATCCCAAGTAATGAATCAGGTTAGGCCAGCCTATTATTCATTTTGTTGCAACAAGAGATCAGTGACTCTTTGGTAGCCAAAGACAAAGAACTGAGGATGAGTCCATCCTTTTATTTCCCATTGGTCCCACTTCCCTGTGTGGCACAGCACCAACTCCCTTCCTCTAGTCCGACCCCTCCCCTCAAATCCCATTTTTCGTGCACTGGATTGGCATATCACGTGTCACTCCACCCCTGCTTGTGGTTGTCTTCATTACCCTCTCATTACACACCAAGCTCCTCAATTAATAATAATAATAATAGTGGTATTTGTTAAGCGCTTACTGTGTGCAGAGCACTGTTCTAAGCGCTGGGAGGATACAAGGTCATCAGGTTGTCCCACGTCGGGCTCACAGTTTTCATCCCCATTTTACAGATGAGGTAACTGAGGCCCAGAGAAGTGAAGTGACGTGCCCTAAGTCACACAGCTGGCAAGCGGCAGAGCTGGAATTAGAACCCATGACCTCTGACTCCCAAGCCCGGGCTCTTTCCACTGAACCATGCTGCTCCATATCAGCTTTGGGTCATCCAGCGGACACTCTGTGGCTGATAAGTCTTCAGCAAGCGTAGGTGTTGGGTTTCAAGGTCATAGGTTACAGCCAGTAATTCACTGCTGCCAGGATTGCTGATAATGTGGGATCTCAGGTCTAAGGGTGGCAGTCGGGGATTAGTTGTTGCTAAGGTTGCTGATAAAGTGGATCCTGGCCTTGCCAGTTGCCGTTTTCCTGGGTGGAACTCAACACAGCTAATCAGTATACATATTCAGTGATAGTAATACTACTACTAATGATGACATTTGCTAGGTACCTCTCTATATGAGCAGGGTTAAAGCTTGACCATGGGGACTAAACTTTTTACCAACTCCCAATCTCTCTACCCTCTACCACATGAATTAGAGAAGCAGCGTGGCTCAGTGGAAAGAGTCCGGGCTTGGGAGTCAGAGGTCATGGGTTAGAATGCGGGCTCTGCCACTTGTCAGCTATGTGACTGTGGGCAAGTCACTTAACTTCTCTGTGCCTCAGTTACTTCATCTGTAAAATGGGGATGAAGACTGTGAGCCTCACGTGGGACAACCTGATTACCCTGTATCTACCCCAGCGCTTAGAACAGTGCTCTGCACATAGTAAGCGCTTAACAAATACCAACATTATTATTATTATTGCCCAAAATAAATGCAGCAAAGGAGTTTCCACGGGGAAGACATTTACACCAAAGCTCTTCTGGACTGTGTCTGACAGGGCCTGTCTGATGGGAACTACCTGATGGGGTCTGCCAGACGATAGCTTGGCTCTCCAACCTTGCTAGCGAGGGTCTTTGACATGAATGATGACTTGGCTTTGTGGAGAAGTCTAGTCAAATCTACACCTGAGCAACTGACACACAGGACAGCCCGGGAGAGCATCAAGCCCAGCCCCACTGGCCTCTGGAATTGCCAGTGAAAGTCTGACATGTAACATTTTAGCTGATATGTGAATAGTCACTCCCAACCCAATATCTCGGGGCATTGCTAGAGAAGAGTGACGTTTGGGTTGGTCACTGTTCGCTTTGACGTATTGCTTGCCAGTGGGATATTGTTGTAGTTCCACAGGAATCTGTCCCAATGTCGACTGGATTCCCAGGTGGATAAAGTGCGTTCTGGGAGAGATGAGCCCATGGAGTCATTATGGGTGGGAGACGACTCAAAGGCATACGACAAGACTACTTGGAGGTTGTGCATGACAGCTTAAGAAATCACTTGCCTAAGCATTATTCTCTAGTCACTACCGTAATCTCTCTGTCTGACTGGCACATCCCAAATTTGGGTTCCGAACCCAATTTTTCAGGGTTTGACAGCAAGTCACTTCACCTCCCTGGGTCTCAGTTTCCTCATCTGTAAAACGGGGATTCAATACCTAGTCTCCCTCCCCCTTAAACTGTGAATCCCACGTGGGCAGAAAGTTGCAGAAGGGACTGGAGAGTGGTAAGTATGGTAATAGTACACCCTTCTATATCATGTAATTTCCCATCACAATTTTGTTCATGTATATTTTCAAGATCTTTTGAATATTTTATTTGTAAATTTCACACTGTCTTCCCCATTAGATTCTAAACTGATTGAGGACAGAGATCTTGTCAACCAACTCTGTTGCACTGCACTTTTCCAAGTGACAAGTACTGTGCCCAGCACATAGTAGGTGCTCAATAAATACTACTGCTTGAAGATACAGATCATTTTTCTTGCTTCTGAGGAAGTGCTCCTGAACTCAAGTTCTGTTTGCTGGAGAGGTAGGTCTCTTTATTTGTTGGGAGGTGGGGAAAACACTTCCTTAAACTTTCCTAAGTATTGCAAGAATGACACCAGAGGCTCTACGTCATTCTAAACAAAGCTCAGATTTCATATTACCCGAACAATCAGTGCATATCACAGCATATTACGCTACTTCTGTAGTGCAAGTCAGTTATGCTTGAGAAGCAGCGTGGCTCAGTGGAAAGAGCATGAGCTTTGGAGTCAGGGCTCATGAGTTTGAATCCCAGCTCTGCCACTTGCCACTTAACTTCTCTGTGCTTCAGTTCCCTCATCTGTAAAATGGGGATTAAGACTGTGAGCCCCACGTGGGACAACCTGATTCCCCTATGTCTACCGCAGCGCTTAGAACAGTGTTCGGCACATAGTAAGCGTTTAACAAATACCAACATTATTATTATTATTATTATGCTGTTTTCATAATCATTCGTATTTATTGACTGCTCACTGTGTGCAGAGCACTTTACTAAGTGCTTGGGAGAGTATAGTGCAACAGGGTTGGTAATCAATGAGGTAACAATCTCAAGGGGACTGCTGAGATAAGGAGAAAGATATGGGCCACCTTCTTATATGTTCACCTTAAGTTGGAAACCAAGATTTGAGGTACTACTCACATATTCACTGTTAGTCACATCAAGTATTGCCTTAACTCCTATTTATAGCAGCCGCTTTGCTGACCTCTCTGCCTTCATTCCCTTTCCATTCCAGTTCATACTCCATTCTGCTGCCCGAATAATTTTCGTTCAAAAACGTTCAGACCATGTTTGCTCCACTCCTCAAGGAACTCCTGTGGTTGCCCATTCACCTCTACAAACAGAAACCCCTCATCATTGGCATTAAAGCAGTCGATCCCCTTGCCCCCTCCTACTCACCTCGTTACTGTCCTATTCCAATGCAACCTACGTCCCCCCCTCGCCATAACAGACACATAATTGCTCTCCTCTATTTCAAAGTCTCACTGAAGGCACATCTCCTACAAGAAGCCTTCCCTGACTAAGCCCTCTTTTCTCTCACTCCCTTTTGCATCGCTCTTATTTGCTCCTTCATTCATCCTCCCTCCCATCCCCACAGTACATATAGATATATCTGTAATTTATTTATTTATGCATTTATCTTTTATTTATTTATATTAATGTTTGTCTCTCCCTCTAGACTGTAATCTCACTGTGGGTCTGTTACACTGTACTCTCCCAAGTTCTTGGTACAGTGTTTTGCACACAGTAAGCACTCAAATAGGACTGATTGAATGAGTGAATGAATCAATACTCGTCTCTTACCTAGCTACTTCCCCTAATTTCCTGTCCTCCATAGTGGGTGCCAGGGAGGCGCAGTGCGCATGCTCCAAATAAGCCTTCCCAGATGCGCAGCTTCAGCTTCGTTCATTTCCGTCTCTTTGTTTTAAACTCCGGCTAGATTTACTGTGCCTCTTTTGCCAGGGACTCAGAGAACGGAATTTTCTTCCCCGTTTCCCCGACAGGACTGTTTCCCAGCCCTCACTGGTCGGCGACCCGGAGGCTCCAGCAGGTCAGCTCATTCTTCCCTATCTCCAATCTGCTCCTCAGCTCCCTTTTCTTTTACTACTGCCTCCCCCCAATCCGGAACTCCTTTCCCTGACCTTTCCCTACCTTCTCCATTCCTCTGCCCCTAGGGCCCATCTTTAGACTAGGAGTAAAGAGACTGGCGATGGGTTTGGGGACCCTCGGAAGCGAGAGTAACAGGAAGAACTGGAACCAGGGAGGTCTGTCAGCTCCTATGATACTATGAACTGGAGGACCCAAGAGAAGCAGCAAAGGGAAGCTGCTCAAGCATCACTCGTACACTTTGGAACAATAATACTACCACTATTGCTCTTGTTCTTTCATTCTGCCTAAACTCCTATTCTCTATCAGTCCCCAACCCTTTTTTCGGGTTCTGCAGAGGACAGAGTGGGTGTAAGTTTCACTTAAGGAAGCACACTTTAAAAGATCCAAGATGCGAGGTCTCTGATCCATGACTGAGTGTTGGAGGTTTTCGGTACGTTGTTCAAAATATTCTGAACGTTACTCCTAATTTAGAGGGAGAAAGGCCTCCCGACTAAAGGTGTGTAAATGTTTAGTACTCCAATTTTGGAGAACAAAATGTGGAAACAATGTACTAGTATATGCCGAGCTGTAATAGTGGTGGTTTTGTTTCGTGGATTTATTTTAGGAATAAATGGGGCAGAAATAAAACTAGTAAGAAGGATTCATTTTCGGCTGTGTGCTGTGGGATTTGTTTTTCCCCTTTTAATTGCATTTGGGAAAGCTAGCAGAATACTTTGCTAGTGTTAGCAAAGTATTTTTTCTTTGGAATCAATAACGTAGGGCGCTAAGGCTAAATGACCTCAATTGTAATTTTTATTATACAGTAGTTCTTTATGAAATATTAATGCTTTAAGGCATACTTGACTGTATGGGCTGCATTTGTGAATTGATAAACAAATAGATCTTTTCTGTGAAAGATCTACAGAAATTCCCCCAAAATGAGAGGTTATATGTTTGACAAATTTTACTGTTTCTTAAACTGCAAAACGATTTTATTAGTTGTTCTTGAGTTGACATATCTCTGTAAAAGTCTCACAGTATGTCTTTTTTTAAAGTTTGCATTTTCAACCTATTCTTGCATGGGAAACAAATTATTTTGTAGATCTGAGAATTCCTTATTCAGGTAGCTTGCAGCAGAACTGTTTTGTAGGGGGTACTTAGTGCCCTTTAAAATACTCATTCCCATGACTAATGAGTTTAATAATAATTACGATATTTTAAGCAATTACTATGTGCCAAGCATTGTATAAGTGCTGGGGTGGTTAGAAGCGTAGAAGGTTGGACCAAGTCCCTGTCCTACGTGGAGCTCACAGTCTCCATCCCATTTTACAGGGGTAAACCAAGTAACTGAAGCTCAGGGAAGTGAAGTGACTTGCCGTAGGTCACACAGCAGACAAGTGGCCGAGCTGGGATTAGAACCCATGAACTTCTGGACTCTCGTTCTTGTGCTGTATCCACTAGGCCACGTTACTTCACTGAGTTAATAATTTTGCCTTCAAAACAACTTTTGAGGCATGTAGAAAGACAGTTATTTTCCCCATTTCCCAGACAAAAAATGAAGAATCAAAGAGATTCTGTGATTTTCATTTTAACTGCCAGTGGCAGAGTTTCCACATTGGTGTTAATAATAATATAATAATAATAATCATGTTATTTGCTAAATGCTTACTAGGTTTCAAGCACTGTTCTAAGTGCTAGGGAAGAAACAAGGTAATCACGTTGTCCCACTTAGGGCTCATAGTCTTAATCCCCATTTTACAGTTGAGGTAACTGAGACACAGAACGTTAAGTGGTGCTTGCCCAAGGTCATACAGCAGACAGTTGGTGCAGCTGCAATTATAACCCTTGTCCTCTGACTCCCAAACCTGTGCTCCTTCCACTAAGCCATGCTGCTTCTATATTATGTTGCCTTGCTGGATTTACTGATATTTTTGATCCATCTTTTCATTCTGTTTTGCCTGGTTAATAAACTATTAAGTTTGGTTAATAAAAACCAGTTAATATTCTTACTACTGTGGAATGCCCTCCCTCCTCACATCTGCCCAACTAGCTCTCTTCCCTCTTCAAAACCCTACGGAGAGCTCACCTCCTCCAGGTAGCCTTCCCAGACTGAGCCCTCCCTTTCCCTTTGCTCCTCCTCCGCCCTCTGCTCTTCCCCTCCTCCCCCCAGCACTTGTGTATATTTGTAAGTATTATTTATTACTCCATTAATTTTGTTACTGATGTGTATATATATCTATGATTCTATTTACCGTGATGATATTGACACCAGACTGCTTGTTTTGTTTTGTTCTATTTTGTTTTGTTGTCTGTCTCCTCCCTTGAGACTATGAGTCCATTGTTGGGCAGGGATTGTTCTATCTGTTGCCAAATTGTGCATTCCAAGCGCTTAGTACAGTGCTCTGCACATAGTAAAGCACTCAATAAATATGATTGAATGAATACGATTGAATAAATGAACTAAGGGGCAGACCAACATTAATATAAATGATTAATTTCCAGATATGTACATAAATACTGTGGGCGAGGGAGGCCCAAAGGGTAATGTGGGCAAGCAGTTGATGGTGGGATAGACGAAACTGAGGTACAGAGAGTAGGTTAGTTGTACCGGAGCAAAATATGCAGGCTGTATGTATGTATGTAACAGAGAGTCACTGAGGAAGGGAGAAAGCTGATTAAAGCTTAAAGCTGAAGTTAGGGAGTTTGATGCAGTTTGATGCAAAGACCTCTCCGCTCCCTTGATCCCATCCATCTCTCCAAAAGCATCTCTCCCCCACCTTGCCCCCCGTCCTCTCTTCCCACTCTCGGTGATCAGGTTACCGCTCTCAGCTCCACCCTCTCTACTCATCTCACCTCTCTCTGCCCCCCTTTCCCTCCGCCGCTCTCGCTCCACTAACCCACAGCCCTGGGTCACTGCCTCTGTCCGCGTCCTACGCTCCTATGCTCGAGCTGCTGAGCGCTGGGTGGCGAAGGTCCAAGCACCAAGCCAGCCTTATCCATTGTAAATTTATCCTTTCCTGCCTTAACTCTGCCCTCTCCCCCGCCAGGCAAAACTTCTTTTCTTCCTCATTGACACCCAAGCCCGTCACCCCCATCAATTGTTCCGGACCTTTAGTTCTCTCCTCAGGCCCCCTGTTCCTCCCCTCCCCCATCCCCCACCCCCAACCATCTGGTCACCTACTTCATCACGAAAATTAACGCAATCAGGTCTGAACTCCCCAAAGTCACCCCTCCCCATTCTGCCTCCCACCCCCCCACCCTCACCCCTACTTTCCCATCTTTCCCTGCAGTATCCTCAGAGAAGATCTCCCTCCTCGCAAGTGCCACCCCCTTCACCTGTGCTTCGACCCCATTACTGCTCACCTTATAAAAACCATCGCCCCTTCCCTCCTCCCTCCTAACTTCTGTTTTTAACTGCTCACTCTCCAATGGTTTCTTCCCTCTGCCCTTCAAACATGCCCATGTCTCCCCCATCCTAAAAAAAACCCTCTCTCGACCCCACTTCTCCTTCCACTTATCACCCTATCTCCTACTACCCTTCCTTTCCAAGCTCCTAGAAGAGTCATCTACACTTGCTGCCTAGAATTCCTTAACCCCCATTCTCTCCTGGATCCCCTCCGATCTGGCTTCCGTCGCCTCCAGTCTACCGAGACTGCCCTCTCAAAGGTCACCCATGACCTCCTTCTTGCCAAATCCAGTGGCTCCTACTCTATTCTAATCCTCCTTGACCTCTCAGCTGCCTTTGACACTGTCGACCATCCCCTTCTCCTCCACACCTGATCTCACCTTGGCTTCACGGACTCCATCCTCTCCTGGTTCTCCTCTTATCTCTCTGGCCGTTCACTCTCGGTCTCCTTCGCAGACTCCTCCTCCTCCTCTCATCTTCTAACTGTTGGGATTCCTCAAGGGTCAGTTCTTAGCCCTCTTCTGTTCTCTATATACACTCACTCCCTCGGTGAACTCATTCGCTCTCACGGCTTCAACTATCATCTCTATGAAGATGATGCATAAATCTACAACTCTACCCCTGTCCTCTCCCCCTCCCTTCAGGCTCGTATCTCCTCCTGCCTCCAGGACATCTCCACCTGGATGTCTCCCCGCCACCTAAAACTCAACATGTCCAAACTGAGGTCCTTATCTTCCCTCCCAAGCTCGGTCTTCTTCCTGACTTCCCTATCACAGTGGGAGGGTACGACCACCCTTCTGTCTCTCAAGCCCACAACCTCAATGTCATCTTTGACTCGGCTCTCTCGGTCACGCCCACACATCCAATCCGTCACCCAAGGCCTACCGTCCTCACCTTTGTAATATCGCCAAGATCCCGCCCTTTCCTCTCCACCCAAACGGCTATCTTACTGGTACAGGCTCTCATGATATCCTGCTAGATTATTGTGTCAGCCTTCTCTCTGATCTCCCTTCCTCCTGTCTCTCCCCGCTCCAGTCTATTCTTCTTTCCGCTGCACAGTTCATCTTCCTGCAGAAACGCTCTGGGCATGTCACTCCCCTTCTCAAAACCCTCCAGTGTTGCCTATCAACCTCCGTATGAAAACAAAAACTTCTCACTCTAGGCTACAAAGCTGTCCATCACCTTGCCCCCTCCTAGCTCTCCTCCCTTCTCTCTTTCTGCCGCCCAGCCCGTAGGCTCCGCTCCTCTGCCGCCCACCTCCTCACCGTTCCCCGTTCTCTCCTATCCTGCTGTCAAACCCTGGGCCACGACCTCCTGCTGTCCTGGTATATCCTCCCTCCTCACCTCTGCCAAACTAATTTTGTTCCCTTCTTCAAAGCCCTACTGAGAGCTCACCTCCTCCAAGAGGCCTTCCCAGACTGAGCTTCCCCTTTTCCCTCTGCTCCCTCTACTGCCTCTCTACCTCCCCTTCACCTCCCCTCAGCTAAGTCCCCTTTTCCCCCGCTTTCCCTCTGCTCCTCCCCCTCCCTTCCCTCCCCTCAGCACTGTGCTCGTCCGTTCATTTGTACATATTTTTTATTACCCTATTGATTTTGTTAATGAGATGTACATCCCCTTGATTCTGTTTATTGCTATTGTTTTAATGAGATGTACATCCCTTTGATTCTATTTACTGCTACTGTTTTTGTCTGTCTGTCCTCCCCCAATTAGACCGTAAGCCCATCTGTATCTGCTGCCGATTTGTACATTCCAAGTGCTTAGTACAGTGCTCTGCACATAATAGGTGCTCAATAAATGCTATTGAATGAATGAATTAGTGATGCAGAGGTTGCTTGGGCAACCACTGGAGATTTCTGAGGATGGAGGCACTCTGAACTGTTTTCCAGAAAATTGAACGAGACAGCAGAATCAAATATGAACAGGAAGAGGAGAGGCAAAAAGCAGGAGGAATGTCAGCAAATAGTCAAGGAGGGAAATAATGAAGTGCACGGATCCACTTGGAAGCAGTTTGGAGAAGAGAAAAGGGTGATTCTAGGGTTGTTGGGAAAACAGAACCAACTGATTTCATGGCAGATTGAATATGTGGATGGAATAAGAGAGATGAGTCAAGTGTAATGCCATGTCTCCTCTCTTGAGTGACAGGGAAGGTAATGGTCCTGTCTGCTTAATGTCCCCTCCAGCTGAATGGTAATGAAGATATTATGTCTATAACACGAATCAAGACAAAAAGCCTTTTAACAAGTTTCTAATCCCTCAACTGCCATTTCAGAACTTCATCATCATCAGTAGTATTTATTTGAGTTCTTCCTGTGGGCAGAGCACCGTGGATTAGTGATATTCTTTTATTATGATTTGGGTCTTGGGAATTCAATGACATGGTAATGGTTTCATGTATAAATATTTTTTCTATTACTCGTTTTTTGCAAAACAAGTTTGGAACTTACCATTTACAGTGTGCTTGGAAGCCCAAGTTCATTTTTACCAGTGAGAAAAGTGAGGCACAGAGAAGTTACGTGATTTGCCCAAGGTCACACAACAGTCAGTTTGTGGAACTGAAATTAGAATTCAGGTCTCCTGGCTCCAAGGCCTGTGCTATTTCACAAGGCCATCCTGCTTCTCTAAGCAGGTGAGAGTAGGAACTTGGAAGCAACTTTTGAAAACTTCAGTGCTAAACCCTATAGCAATGTGGAGCCTAGCAGACGATGAACTGAACACAGTCTTGCTTCTTTAATCAGTTAGTCAATTGATCATATTTTATTGAGTAGTTACTCTGTAAAGAGAACTGTATTAAGTGCTTGTGAGAGTACAGTATAATATATTCCTTGTTCTCTCAAGGAGCTTATAGTCTATAGAGGGAGACAGACACAGAAGGAAAGAAGGAAGGGAGGGAGAGACAGAGGGAGGGTGGAAGGGAGAAGGGATGATGGCTATGGAAATAAGTGCTGTGAGGTTGAGGGGGCAGTGAATAAAGGGAGAAAATCAGGACAACACAGAAGGGAGAGGGAGAAAAGGAACGAAGACCTAGTCAATAAAGGCCTCCTGGAGGAGATGTGCCTTCAATAAAGCTTTGAAGGTGGGAGACTAACTGTCTATTGGTTATGAAAATGGAAGGAGTTCCAGATTAGGGGGAGGATGTGGGTGAGAGGTCAGCAGTAAGATGGATGAGATTGAGGTACACTGAGAATGTTGGCATTCATGGAGTGAAGTATGTAGGCTGGTTACAGTTATAGTAGGAGTAGTGAGGTGAGGTAGGAAGGGGCAAGGTGACTGAGTCCTTGAAAGCCGATGGTAGGGAGTTTCCGGGTGGGCAACCACTGGAGGTTCTTGAGGAGAGGGAAAAAACATGGACTCAGTGGTTTTGTAAAAAAAAAAAGATGTTAGCAGCAGATCAGAGTATGACCTTTGGGAGAGACAGGAGGCAGGGAGGTCAGCTAGGAGGTTGATAAAATAATCAAAGTGAGATAGTACAAGTGCTTGGATTAATGTAATAATTTTGTGTGGAGAGGAAAGGGCAGATTTTAGAGGTGTGCAGGTTGAACCAAGAGGATTTAATGGTAGATTGAAAATGTAGGTTTAATGACAGAGGAGACAAGGATAACCCAAGGTTTCGGGCTTATGAGACAGGGAGGATGGTGGGTGCTGTTTAGTGATGGCAAAGTCAGGAGGAGAAAAGGGTTTGGGTGGGAAAATAAGGAGAACCATCATCCTTCCATCTCACAAGCCTGTAACCTGGGTGTTATCCTTGACTTCTCTGTCATTCAGCCTGCCATATTCAATGCATCAGGAAATTCTGTTGCTTACACCTTCACAACACCACTGAAATCTACCTTTCCTCTCCATCACATTTAATGCAATCACTCATTCTGTCCACCTTGACTATTTCATTCAGTCCTTGCTGACCTCCCAGCTTCCTGTCTCTCCCCATCCCAGTCCATACTTCACTCTGCTGCCTGAATCAGTTTTCTACAAAAACGCTGAGGTCATGTTTCGAACACTCCTCAAGAAACTCCGGTGGTTGCCCATCCACCTCCATATCATACAAAAACTCAGCTTTGACCTTCAAAGCAGTCAGTTCTCCTTGCCCCTCCTACCTTGTTACTCTCCCCTGCACTCTTTGTTCCTCTACTGCTAACCCTCTCACTGTTCCTCCATCTCGTCTATCTCACCACCAACTCCTCGCCCTGTGCTGCCCTGGCCTGGAATGCCTTTCCTCCCCAGATCTGACAGTGACTCCCCTCTTCAAAACCTTATTGAAGGCACATCTCATGCAACAGGCCTTCCCTGACTAAGCCCTGCTTTCCTCTTCTCCACTCCATGACTTGCTCCCTTGATTCGTTCCCCAGCCAACCTGATAGCACTTATGTACATATCTGTAATTTACTTATTTATTTGTATCAATATCTGTCTCCCCCCTAGATTGTAAGCTCACTATGGGCAGGGAATAGGTTTGTTTATTGTTATATTGCACTCTCCAAAGTGCTTAATATTGTGCTCTATACACAGTAAGTGGTCAATAAATATGACCCTCGTTAGTATAGTGGTGAGTATCCCCGCCTCTCACGTGGGAGACCGGGGTTTGATTCCCCGACGGGGAGAATACGTATTTTGAGAAGCAGCGTGCCTCAGTGGAAAGAGCCCGGGCTTGGGAGTCAGAGGTCATGGGTTCAAATCCCAACTCTGCCACTTGGCAGCTGTGTGATTGTGGGCAAGTCACTTCACTTCTCTGGGCCTCAGTTACCTCATCTGCAAAATGGGATGAAGACTGTGAGCCTCACGTGGGACAACCTGATGACCCTGTATCCATCCCAGCGCTTAGAACAGTGCTCTGCACGTAGTAAGCGCTTAACAAATACCAACATTATTATTATTATTATTATTATTATAATGTTTCCAGGTTGTTGACAGTGTTGAAGCCAACTGAGGCGTTCAGGATATTAGGATGAAGTAAAGGCTTTTGGATTTGGCAAGAAAGAAATCTTTTGTGGACCTTTGAGGACAGCCGTTTCTGTGGTGAGCCGAAGGAGATGGAAGCCAGATTGAGGGGGGGTCAAGGAGAGAATCGGAGGAAAAGATGAAAGATTGGAGAGTTGAAAAACTGGTGCTGTAGAAAGTAATTTTAGGAGTAGGCTTGAACTTTGTTTTTCTTTCCCTTTGCCATTTATAAGCCAGAGCTGCATTTTAAGTCTGCTGGTTCGGTTTCCTCTCCTGAAATGAGAACGGATATGACATAGTAGATGGAACATGGGACTGGTTGTCCAGGAGACCTGGGATTTAATCCCCAGCTGTGCACTTGTCTGCTGCGTGACCTCAGTCAAGTCACTTAATTTTTCTGTATGTTCTCAGTTACCTCGTTGGAAAGCAGGGGATTAAAAGCTCATCCAGACCCACACTCAAAGTGGAAGGTCACTGACTCCATCCTCTCCCTCTCCCCGCCTGCAGCAGGTCTAGGGTGCACCAGAAGGGAAGGAAGGCTAAGCCCTTTGGCCCGTCTCCCTCTTCCTGACACCGGGGCCCAAGTTGGCACCCGAAGGAAAGACCGCTGACCTTTCCACTGCCCACTTGGAAAGCCATGGGGCTGAAAAACTGAATCAAGGGGACGGGAGCGTCTCTGCACCCCCCAACCCCACCAGTGACCTAGGATCTGTGCTGGGGAAGGGACCCACGAACCCCTCTGGCCCCTTGACTCCCCTCACACGGGAGGCCTAAAATCGAAGCCAGAGGGAGGGGCCTCTGACTACCCAGTGCCTCTCGATGATGGACAGGCAAAGATTGAGGCTGTGGGAAGGGCTCCGGCACCTCCCATCTCTCCCTCCCTCTTCCTCCTACCCCACAGCGGGGGAGCCTGGGATCTTGCTGGGCTGCGGGATGGATGCAAAGAGCGGTGGGAGGGAGGGAGGGAGGGAAGAAAGGAGGGAGAGGCATCTCTAGAGGAAATCTCCAGCCTTCTCTCATAATCCACCCCCCCTCCACCTATGCATCAGACCCATTTCCTACGCGCCTCATCAAAACACTTGCCCCCTCTCTTCTTCTCTCCCTAACTGCCATTCTTCAGCTGTTTACTCTCCAATGGCTTCTTCCCCACTACTTTTAAACATGCCCATATCTCTCCTTTCCTAAAAAAAATCCCCCTTGATCCCATGGGCTCCCTCTAGTTATCACCCCCACCTCCCTCCTACCATTCCTCTCCAAAATCCTTGAACAAGTTGCCTACACCTGCTGCATCAAGGTCCTCTCCTTTAATTCTCCCTTGACTCCCTCCAATCTGGGCTTCCGTCCCTTCGCTCCCCAGAAACCCCCCTCCAAAGGTTACCAGTGATCTCCTTCTTGCCAAATCCTATGGCCTCTTACTCCATCCTAATCCTCTTCAACCGCTCAAACTGGCCTCTGACACTGTGACCCACTCCCTTCTGCTGGGAAACGATATCCAACCTCGGCTTCACTGACACTGTCCTCTTCAATTTCTCCTCGTATCTCTCTGGGCCGCGTTTCTCAGTCTTTTTTGTGGGCTCCTCCTCCACCTCCCATCCCCTGACCGTGGGTGTCTCTCAGTTCATTCTGGGTCCCCTTCTATTTCCATTCCTTGGAAAATTTATTCACGTCACACAGCTTCAACTACACCTCTTTGCTGATGACCCCAAATCTACATCTCCCAGCCGTGATCTCTCTACCTCTCTGCAGCTCGCACTTCCTCCTTCCTTCAAGACATTTCTACCTGGATTTCCTTCCATCACCTCAAACTTTATATGGCTAAAACTGAACTCCTTATCTTCTCACAACCAAACCCTGAACTCCCCCTGACACCCATCACTGTTGCTGGCACCAGCCCATATCCTTGATATTATTCTTGACTCCTCTGTCTCGTTCCGTCTACAAATTCAAGCCATCACTAAATTCTGTTCAGTTCTACGTTCACAACATCACCAAAATCCGCCCTTCCTCTCCATCCAAATGTGCTAACCTACATTAATGCAAGCACTTGTTCTTATCCCACCTTGATTACTGTATCAGCCTCCTTGCTTACCTCCCTGTCTCCTGTCGTTCTCTCCCACATCCAATCCCTACTCCATTCTGCTGTGTGAATCATTTTCCTTCAAAAACGTTCAGATCATATGCCCCACTCCTCAAGAAACTCAGGGGGTTTCAAAGCAAGCATCTAGCACTAAGCCAAAACTCTTCACCATTGGCTTGAAAGCACCAAATCGGCTTGAAAGCACCAAATCGGCTTGCCCCCCTTCTCCCTCACCTTCCTGCTCTCCTCTACAATCCAGTCCTCATATTCATTCCTCAATGCTAACCTTCTCAAATATACCTCAATTTCGTCTATCTTTCCGCTGACCTCTTGCCACAACCTACCTCTGGCCTGGAATGCCCTCCCTCCCACATTCAGACAGATAACTGCTCTCCCCCCCACTTCAAAGCCTGATTGAAGACATATCTCCTCCAGGAAGCCTTCCCTTGACTGAGCCCGCTTCTCCTCTTTCCCCTACTCCCTTCTTGTGCTGCTCATACTTGATCCTGGTTCATCCTCTCTCCTTTCCCCATGGCACACACATATGTGTTGTGTGGTGTGGTGTGTATATGTGTGTGTGTATGTATGTGTGTGTATATACATATATATAGATATATTTATCTATCTATAATATATCTATATACAGATAGATATATTATATATCTGTAATTTATTTACCAATTTATTTATATATTGTCTAGCTCTTCTTCTAGACTGTGAGCTCACTGTGGGCAGGGAAGGTATTCGATGTTGTGTTGTACTCTCCCAAGCACTTTAGTACATTGCTTTGCACGCATTAAGCGTTCAATAAATACAATGAATAAATGAGGATGTGTGAGCCCCGTGTGGGACACAGACTGTGTCCCAACCTGATTAGCTTGTATCTACCTCAGAGTTTGGCTACAGTGCCTGGCATATTAGTAAGCGCTTAGCAAGTTACCTTAAAAACAAAACAAGCAAGCAAACATGTACTCATACATATACATTTATATGTGTATATACATATACTCCTATTGGGCCTAGGCTCCTCCAAGGTTTCTGTTTCCCTTATGGGAAACAGAAGCATCTGTGATGTTTTAGAGACTCTGCTTGCCACCACCCTTTCCCTTCCAGCTCAATGGTAACAAAGATATTACTGCCTGTAACTTGCAATCAAGACAGAAAACATTTTAATAAGTTCTAACCCAACTGCCATTTCAGCCCTACATTGCCAGTAGTTATTTATTGAGTGCTTCCTAAGTGCAGAGCACTTGAAGTAGTAAGCACTTGGAGAACTCAATATATGAGTTGGTAGACATAGTCCCTGCCCATAGTGTGTACAGTTTAGAGAGCTTCCACACCACCAGGAATTTAAGGAGAAGCAGCATGAGCTGGAAATAGAGTGTATTCATTCTTCCATTCAGTCATATTTATTGAGTGCTTAATGTGTGCAGGGCTACTGTGTGCATTTAGACTGTAAGCTTGTTGTGGGCAAGGAATATCTCCTAAGCACTTAGTACAGTGCCTCTGCAAATAATAAGTGCTCAGTAAATATGACTGAACTGAACAGAGCACAGGCCTGGGAGTCAGAAAGACCTGGATTCTAATTATTGACACCACCATCTGCCTGCAGTGCAACCATGATCAAGTCTCTTAACTTCTCTGTACTTCAGTTACTTCATCACAAAGTGGGGATTAAGACTGTGAACTCCACGTGGGACATGGGCTGTGTCCAACTTGATTGCCTTGTATCTACTCAGCACTTAGAACAATGCCCTGGCAATAGTAAGGGCTTAACAAATATCGTTTTTTAAAAAAAAGTACGCACATCCACTGTCAACTTACTGAAAAATCTTTTTACTCTTTTACCTGCATTTGATACACATAAATATCTATCTATCTGTAATCATTCATTCATTTAATGTATTTATTAAGCACAATATGACAGTAAACAGTGACATCCCGGACCACAACGATAACTCGTTCTCTATCTCTCTCTCTCTTTTTTTTTTTTTTAAACTTTCTCCCTTCCTAAACTGTATGCTCACTATGGGCAAGGATCAGGTGTGGTAATTAATTACATTAGGTTTTCCCAAGTGCTTCATATAGTTTTTTGCTGCTCAGTTACTGTCATATTGATTTACTCTCTGACGTGTTTACAGTTTAAATGTGGTGTTTTGTAACTCTGGTACAATGTTATCCTCCTACCAAATTGAAAGAGAGAGGAGAAACAGAACTTATTCCCAAATATTTTTCTCTTCCCCTTTCCTTCTCCCTCTCTCTGACTCTCATTCACACTGTCGACCATCCCCTCCTCCTCCACACCCTGGCTTCCCGGACTCCGTCCTCTCTTGGTTCTCCTCCTGTCTCTCTGGCCGTCATTCTCGGTCTCCTTCGCAGGCGCCTCCTCCCCCTCCCATCCTTTAACTGTTGGAGTTCCTCAAGGGTCAGTTCCTGGCCCTCTTCTGTTCTCCATTTACACTCACTCCCTTGGTGAACTCATTCGCTCTCACAGCTTTGACTACCATCTCTACGCAGATGACACACAGATCTACATCTCTGCCCCTGTCCTCTCCCCCTCCCTTGAGGCTCGCATCTCCTCCTGACTCCAGGATGTCTCCACCTGGCTGTCTGCCCGCCACCTAAAACTCAACATGAGCATAACTAAGTGCTTGGTGCGAAACTTGGTGCGAAAGTCCAAGCACCAAGCCGACCTCACACACTTCAAATTATCCTTTCCTGCCTTAACTCTGCCCCTCTCCTCCGCCAGGCAAAGCTTCTTCTCCTCCCTCATCGACACCCATGCCCGTCACCCCCGCCGATTGTTCCGGACCTTTAACTCTCTCCTTAGGCCCCCTGTTCCTCCCCCTCCCCCATCTCTCACCCCCAATGATCGGCCACCTATTTCCTCACGAAAATCAACACGATCAGGTCTGAGCTCCCCAAAGTCACCCCTCCGCCTCTCCCCTCCCCCCCAACAACCTCCTCCCCTACTTTCCCATCCTTCCCTGCAGTATCCTCAGAGGAGATCTCCTCCCTCCTCGCAAGTGCCACCCCCTCCACCTGCGCTCGGACCCCATTCCCTCTCACCTTCTTTAAACCATCGCCCCTGCCCTCCTCCCTTCCTTAACTTCTATTTTTAACCACTCAATCTCCAAGGGCTCCTTCCCCTCTGCCTTCAAACATGCCCACGTCTCCCCCATCCTAAAAAAACCCACTCTTGACCCCACTTCCCCCTCCAGTTATCGTCCTATCTCCCTACTACCCTTCCTTTCCAAAATCCTAGAACGAGTCGTCTACAATCGATGCCTAGAATTCCTTAACTCCCATTCTCTCCTAGACCCCCTCCAATCTGGCTTCCGTCCCCTCCACTCTACCGAGACTGCTCTCTCTAAGGTCACCCATGACCTCCTTCTTGCCAAATCCAATGGCTCCTACTCCATTCTGATCCTCCTTGACCTCCCTGCTGCCTTTGACACTGTCGACCATCCCCTCCTCCTCCATACCTTATCTCACCTTGGCTTCACGGACTCTGTCCTCTCCTGTTCTCCTCTTACCTCTCTGGCCGATCATTCTCGGTCTCCTACGCTGGAGCCTCCTCCCCCTCCCATCCTTTAACTGTTGGAGTTCCTCAAGGGTCAGTTCTTGGCCCTCTTCTGTTCTCCATTTACACTCACTCCCTCGGTGAACTCATCCGCTCTCACGGCTTTGACTACCATCTCTACGCAGATGACACGCAGATCTACATCTCCGCCCCTGTCCTCTCCCCCTCCCTTCAGGCTCGCATCTCCTCCTGCCTCCGGGACGTCTCCACCTGGATGTCGGCCCGCCACCTAAAACTCAACATGAGCAAGACTGAGCTCCTCATCTTCCCTCCCAAACCCGTCCGCTCCCAGACTTCTCTATCACCGTGGATGGCACGACCATCCTTCCCGTCCCGCAGGCCCGCAATCTCGGTGTCATCCTTGACTCGTCCCTCTCGTTCACCCCACACATCCTATCCGTTACCAAGACCTGCCGGTTTCACCTCTACAATATCGCCAAGATCCGCCCTTTCCTCTCCACCCAAACGGCTACCTTACTATTACGGGCTCTCGTTATATCCCGGCTAGACTACTGTGTCAGCCTTCTCTCTGACCTCCCTTCCTCCTCTCTCGCCCCGCTCCGGTCTATTCTTCACTCCGCTGGCCCGGCTCATCTTCCTGCAGAAACGATCTGGGCATGTCACTCCCCTTCTTAAACAACTCCAGTGGTTGCCTATCGACCTCCGCTCCAAACAAAAACTCCTCACTCTAGGCTTCAAGGCTCTCCATCACCTTGCCCCTTCCTACCTCTCCTCCCTTCTCTCTTTCTACCGCCCACCCCGCACGCTCCGCTCCTCTGCCGCCCACCTCCTCACCGTCCCTCGGTCTCGCCTATCCTGCCGTCGACCCCTGGGTCACGTCCTCCCGCGGTCCTGGAACGCCCTCCCTCCTCACCTCCGCCAAACTGATTCTCTTTCCCTCTTCAAAACCTTACTTAAAAATCACCTCCTCCAAGAGGCGTTCCCAGACTGAGCTCCTCTTCCCCCTCTACTCCCTCTGCCATCCCCCCTTTACCTCTCCGCAGCTTAACCCTCTTTTCCCTCAATTTCCCTCTGCTCCACCCCCTCTCCCTTCCCATCCCCTCAGCAATGTACTCATGTGCTCAACTGTATATATTTTCGTTACCCTATTTATTTTGTTAATGAATTGTACATCGCCTTGATTCTATTTAGTTGCCATTGTTTTACGAGATGTTCCTCCTCTTGACGCTGTTTAGTGCCATTGTTCTCGTCTGTCCGTCTCCCCCGATTAGACTGTAAGCCCGTCAAACGGCAGGGACTGTCTCTATCTGTTGCCGACTTGTTCATCCCAAGCGCTTAGTACAGTGCTCTGCACATAGTAAGCGCTCAATAAATACTATTGAATGAATGAATGAATGAATAACTGAGCTCCTCATCTTCCCTCCCAAGCCCGGTCCTCTCCCAGACTTCCCTATAACCGTGGATGGTACGACCATCCTTCCCGCCTCTCAGGCCCACAACCTCGGTGTCATCTTTGACTCGTCTCTCGCGTTCACCCCACACATCCGATCCGTTACCAAGACCTGCCGGTCTCACCTTTACAATATCGCCAAGATCCGCCCTTTCCTCTCTACTCAAACGGCTACCTTACTGCTACAGGCTTTTGTTATATCCCGGCTAGACTACTGTGTCAGCCTTCTCTCTGATCTCCCTTCCTCCTCTCTCGCCCCGGTCCAGTCAGTTCTTCACTCCGCTGCCCGGCTCATCTTCCTGCAGAAACGTTCTGGGCATGTCACTCCGCTTCTTAAACACCTCCAGGGTTTGCCTATCAACCTCCACTCAAAACAAAAACTCCTCACTCTCATTCCAGGCTCTCCATCACCTTGCCCCTTCCTACCTCTCCTCCCTTCTCTCTTTCTACTGCCCACCCCGCACGCTCCGCTCCTCTGCCGCCCTCCTCCTCACCGTCCCTCGGTCTCGCCTGTCCCGCCGTCGACCCCTGGGCCACAACCTCCCGCGGTCCTGGAATGCCCTCCCTCCTCACCTCCGACAATCTAATTCTCTTCCCCCTTCAAATCCCTACTTAAAGCTCACCTCCTCCAAGAGGCCTTCCCAGACTGAGCTCCCCCCATTTTTCCCTCTGCTCCCTCTACCCCCCCCACCTCTCCGCAGCTTAACCCTCTTCTCCCCGCTTTCCCTCTCCTCCTCCCCCTCTCCCGTCCCACCCCCTCACATTGTACTCATCCGCTCAACTGTATATATCCTCATCACCCTATTTATTTTGTTTAATGAGATGTTCATCACCCTGCTTCTATTTATTTGCCATTGTTTTTATGAGATGTTCTTCCCCTTGACTCTGTTTATTACCATTGTTCTTGTCTGCCTGTCTCCCCCGATTAGGCTATAAGCCCAAAGGGCAGGAACTGTCTCTATCTGTTGCCGATTTGTACATTCCAAGCGCTTAGTACAGTGCTCTGCACATAGTAAGCACTCAATAAATACTATTGAATGAATAAATACTATTGAATGAATTCCGCTTTTCCTTCTCTTTTTCCCTTATTTTTTCTCATCTCCTTTTCTGTGTCTCACTCTTCTTTTTTTGAATTCCAACTTCTGTATTTATTAATGCTAATATAATATGCATTTAATTATGATTGGCTCTTTGTTCATCAGCTGCTCTACAGTTGCCTTTTGTTTAACCCTCCTATATTAAAACGTTGTTTACTTCAAACCGCTGGCATGCAGGGAATGAAGGAAACCACTACTATTTACAGTCTTACAAGGGAAGCTTTCTTGTGCAGTATATATCACGGTTTGCTCCCTGTGGTACAGTCAGAGTAGGGAGAAAGCAAAAGGGAAAATCATCTGTAAAATGGGAATCAAGACTGCGAGTCCCACCTGAGACAGGGACTGTGTCCAACCCTATTTGCTTGTCCCCACTCTAGCATTTAGTACAGGTAACAAATGCCGTAATTCTTATCCAGAATAATACTGACAAACTCTGCTGTGCTGAAGAGGAGAATCCCCTTCTCTGATTCCACCAAATTTCCTTCATTTGGGCCCAGCCCTCCCAACTTTGCAGGAATTGAGATGGTCTTTTGCATCAGGTTGGAATGAAATGAAAGAAATAGCTTTCTAATTCCTGCTACTGTTTTGCAGGTCAGAGGCAAGAGTTTACAGCCTGGAACACCTCACATATTTCTAAGTATCCCATCTTATTTTTGCTCCAAATAACTGGCACTGAATGAAAAATGGTAGAGTTCTCAATGCTGCTCAGCATATTATTCACTCTAAAAGGGCAGGAACTATGTCCTGCTTTGGAGTCCTCAGCACCTGGTTATCCTTCTTTTTGTGGGTCCTCAAAAAATAGTATCTAACTTTTTGGTAATACCATGGCAGACATTCTAAATTAATCTTAAAAAGCGTAACAATTCTTTTAGCTTAGTAAATCTCAGATCTTAACTAAAGTGTGTTTTTGTCTTACAGCTACTAAAGATGTTGACAAGAAAGATTAAGCTTTGGGATATTAATGCCCATATCACATGTCATCTCTGCAATGGATATCTTATTGATGCTACCACAGTGACAGAGTGTTTGCATACTTGTGAGTACAAAAATAATCTTAAAATAGAAAAGTTTTGAAAATGCATAGCAATTTTTAAACGTTCTTTTGAAGCTATTTTATTTCAATATAATCTCATAAAATTGTGTTTCGAATTGTATAAGGAGTACAGCAGTCCCATTAACTTGATTTGCAAATGGGAAAACTGAGAGTTATGATAGCAAAAATTATCATCAGATTGTTCCTTTGTGGTTCAGTTTATTTAGTGTATTAATCACAGTACTGGTAGGTGTAAACAAACAGGGGCAACAACTAATTTTATTTTTGCGAAGTATTTAAAATCGATTCATTTTTAAAAGAAAAATGTAGTTAAATTGTATTATATGTTTATAGCTTCCATTTATGCTCAATGATGATACCATTTTAAATTCACCTATTATACAAGTAAAAAGGCCAGTGCCAAATTCAAGTCTATCTTTTTCTGTATTATAAGTTGTTTATAGCTTTGGGGGACTTTTCATTTTTGTCTCCTTATCTCATAATCCTTTTGAAGATTCTGCTCAGAAAGAACTCCTTTTTGGATTTTTCAGTTGAGTCCCAGTTTTCAACTGAGATGCATTTAAGGTTTTGTTTCACTTTGTTTCTAATATACAAAAAACACAAAATCCTGTTCTCCTTACTTCAAGTTTCTCAATTTCAGCTCAGCTTATATTAATTTTCTTGGTATCTTTTTTTTTTTAATCCATACTTCTCAACCAATCAGTCAGTAAGTGGTATTTACTGAGCACATATTAAAATATGAAAAAGCAGTTATAGGAGATCCCTGCCCACAACAACAAGAGGGGAGGACTTTTTACATGTCCAAGTAATGTCATTATGATGAGGTGAGCATAGCTTTGAAGCTAGGAAACTGATCTCATAGTAAACTTCATTTTTTCTGATCCTTTTTCCATTTGATGTTAAATATAACCCATAAGTAACACTGACATAATTCCTCAGCCAACTGGATGTGGTTGGTGGAGAGAACAGGTCTGGGAAATACAATTCTGGAGTCCAGAATCTGGAATCTGATACCCCACTACTCTTAGATTCAATTTGACAGTACCCCAATCTGTGTGCTGGCCTCGTTGTTACAGTGCACTCCCTTCTTTGTCTGTTACTGCATTAGTGTTTGGAATATTACCTCTAGTATTCTAGTATTCTGTCACAGCATTAAACTGTTACAAATATTAATTTTTAGTTCTGCATATGACATAAAGAAGCAGCGTGGCTCAGTGGAAAGAGCACGGGCTTTGGAGTCACAGGTCATGGGTTCAAATCCCGGCTCTGCCACTTGTCAGCTGTGTGACTTTGGGCAAGTCACTTAACTTCTCGGTGCCTCAATTACCTCATCTGTAAAATGGGGATTAAGACTGTGAGCTCCACTTGGGACAACCTGATTCCCCTGTGTTTACCCCAGCGCTTAAAACAGTGCTCGGCACACAGTAAGCGCTTAACCAATACCAACGTTATTATTAATATTATTATCCCTTATGAAGCCCAGTTTGTCAACTATATTTTTTTAACCTTATTCTCAGCCCATAAATCCTGGTTAATGCAGTGAAATTTGCATGCCTTATGGTGGGCAGACCTCTAGTCCACAGGAATTATTTAATGATTATCTCTAGGATTTTTGGTGATGTTCAAAGTCTCTTGAGGTGTGAGTGTATTCTGACACTTGCACAATGGTCTCTTTTTCTTTTCTGTCATTCAGCATGGTTGCCTAGTATAAATTGAACAACCCTCCTTTACTCCATTGTCAAAGGAAAAGGGATTAGACAGAACACTCTCAACTGTGACCCATCGAGCAGTATAGTCAGGAACCAGGATCAGAACCAATGTAAACTTTTCAGAGCAGTCAGATTCCTGTAGTAATTTTCAGAGCCCAGTCCTCCCAATGGTATCAAATGCTCTAGTTTATGTGTAGGGGTCTTGGTTCCTTGAATTTCTTCCGACTTTAAAATGCAGAAAAAATTATGTCCACTCAGCCTCACTTTAATTGGTAGCCACAGTATGATTCTGGGAATATTCGATTTATTATCATCTTTAGTAGCCAATCCAAAAGTACTTTGGCTAGGATCTCATTTCACTTAAAAAATAAAAATCCCTACTGTTAAATCACAAGAAAATTGACATTATCAGAGTCTCCCCTGCCTCCCTCCAGTCGCTTCCCCCCCCCCCCACCCCTTCTTCAACTTTCCCATCTCTAGAGATCTCCTGAATTCTCAAAATCTACCCCTCCACCTGGGCATCCAACCCATTCCTTTGCACTTTTCAAAACACTTGCCCCTTCCCTTTTTCCCTCCCTAACTGTAGTCTTCAATTATTCACTCTCCAGTTGCTTCTTCCCCACTGCTTTCATACTTGTCAGTGTCTCCCCATCCTAAAAAAAGAAAAACCCCTCCCTTGACCCCATGGCTCTCTCCCGTTACTGTCCCATCTCCCTGCTACCATTCCTCTCCAAATTCCTTGAGCAAGTTGGGTACACCTGCTGTCTCAAGTTCCTCTCCTCCAGTTAACTCTTTGATCCCCTCCAACCTGGCTACTTCCCCCTTCACTCCACAGACACTGCACTCCCAAAGGTCACCAATGATCTCCTTGCCAGATCCAGTGGCCTCTTCTCTGCCCTAACCATTCTCGACCATTCAACTGCCTTATTAACATTATCCAAACTCAGCTTTCCTAACACTGTCCCCTCCTGATTTGTTCATGCATTCAGTTATCCGTATTTATTGAGTGCTTACTGTGTGCGAAGCAACAAACAGATACATTTGCTGCTCACAACAAGCTCACAGTCTAGAGGTGGAGACAGACATTAATATGAATGAATGAATGAATGTATAGATCTATACACATGATCTGTGGGTATGGGAGGATGAATAAAGGGAGGAAGTCAGGGTGATAGAGAAGGGAGAGGGAGGGGAGGAGAGGAGATCTTAGTCAGGGAAGGCTTCTTGGAGGAGATGTGCCTTCAATAAGGCTTTGAAGAGGGGTAGAGCAATTATCTGTCTGTTACTGAGGAGGGAAGACATTCCAGGCCAAAGGTAGGATATGGGCAAGAGATCGGCGGCAAGGTAGATGAGTTCGAGAATGTTAGCATTAGAGGAATGAAGTGCGCGGGTTGGGCTGTAGTAGGAGAGTAGTGCTGTGAGCTATGAGGGGGCCAGGAGATTGAGTAGTTTAAAGCCAATGGTGATGAGCTACTGTTTGATGGGCAACCACTGGAGGTTCTTGAGGAGTGGGGTGACTTATCCTGAACATCTCTGAAGGAAAATGAGCTGGGCAGCTGAGAGAAGTATGGACTGGAGTGGGAAAAGACCGGAGGCTGGAAGGTCAGCTAGGAGGCTGATGCAGCAATCTAGCTGGGATAAGATGACTGCATGAATAAATGTGGAACAGTTTGGATGGAGAGGAAAGTGAGGATTTTAGCAATGCTGTGAAGGTAAAACTGACAGGATTTAATGATGACTTAAATATGTGGGTTGAAAGACAGAGAGGAGTCAAGGATAATGCTAGAGTCAACGATCATGCTAGAGTTATGGGGTTTGTGAGACAGGAAGGATGGTGGTGCTGTCAACAGTGATGGGAAAGTGAGCAAGTGGACAGAGTTTGGGTGGGAAGATAAGAAGTTCACTTTTTAGCCATATTAAGTTTGGGGTGATGGGAGCACATCCAAATAGAGATGTCTTGAAGGCAAGGGAAAATATGAGATTGCAGAATGACATAGAGATCAGGACTGGAGGTGATTTGGATGTCATCAGCTTAGAGGTGGTAGTTGAAGTCGTGCAAGTAAATGAGTTCTCCAAGGCAGTGGGTGTAGATGAAGAATAGAAGGGGACCCAGGGCTGACCTTAAGGGACACCCTCAGTTACAGGGTGGAAAGCAGAGGAGGAGCCTGTGAAAAAGATGGGGAATGAGCAGCCAGAGAGATAGGAGGGGACCTAAGAGAGGACAGTGTCAGTGAAGACAAGCCAGTGTCAAAGGCAGTTCAGAGGTCCAGGTTTGGGCAAGAAGACCTTCTGACAAGATGGTTTCTGTGGAGTGAAGGGGATGGAAGCCAGATTGGACCACCAGTCATGATCTCCCTAAATAAAATCTCCCCTGCTCCTCTACACTCCCTCCTTCCTCTTGCCCTTTCTTCAACTCTCCCAGCAGAATCTCAGAATGAGATTTCCATTCCATCTGACCTGTGACCCCATCTCTCAGCTTCTCTCAATTCTTGCCCCCTCCCATGTTCCCTCCTGGTAGTTGCCTAAATTGTTTACTTTCTAATAGCTTCTTCCTCACTGTTTTCAAAAATACTCGCATGTTCTCTATCCTAAAAATACCTCCCTTGCCCCACGACTACTTCAACTTATACCAAATCTCCCTCCTACCTCTCTCCTCCAGACTTGATGTCTACCCCAGCTGCCTTCAACTGTCTCCTTAATCCACTCCCAGTCCTTGCCAAATCCAAAGGCTCTAGAATGTTTAGATGGTGAGCCCCTGAGGAGTAGGGGCTATAAGCTAATTCTTTTGCAACTGACTCTGTAGTATTGTCCTCTCAAGCGCTTAGTACAATGCTGTCCACATAGCAAACACCCAGTAAATACCACTGAATGCTTCATTAGGGTCTTTTTCCCACCTATGAATTCTTTCCCAGCACTTCAACAGAGAGTGTTCTTTACATCGTAAGTTTTTAAACACTAAAGCTAACGTTCTGAAGATTGGACAAATGATGGTCACTAATGATCAATGATTTCATTTTACTGCTTAAGGCTTAATATACTTCTGATAAGGAAACCCCTCCACATTTCAGGTTTTAAATACAGTGCTGTGTGTAAGGTGAGCTTAAGGCAAGGATGCCAGAGAGTTTGGGTGTCTCAAAATTTACATCAAATGAGTCACGGAATGGACAGAAGGGGTTTCATCCTCACGGGGCATGTCTTTTTGTTGTTGTTCTGCTGAGCTGCTACAATGAAGGAATACACTATCTATCTGTAGGAGTCCAGTGTTTCAGGGCCAGTTGCTCCATGAACTCCAAACTAGTGACATGCAGAATGGATCCCTTATAAAACACATGGAGGTTGGTAATGCTGATACTTGATGTAGGGTGGCAGTGGCAAAATTGGGTTCATAATTTCTCAAGCACGCAATCATCCAAGAAGCAATCTGCCTGGTTCTCACAGGACAATAAAGCAGGTAGCTGCCCAAGTCCAAATTGTTGGCCAGCAGCACCCACAAGTGCCAGAGGTGAAAGCCATGGCTGACTCACTTTCCAGAGACAAATTCAGTTTCCTTGCTACTCTGCAGTAAGTAACTCAGGGAAGGGTTTACCTTAATGGGAATACATGCATGATCCTCTTCAAGATCCTTGAGGCAGATTTCCAGGTGCAACTCTCCAGCACCAGCAATAATATGTTCTCCAGACTCTTCAATGATACACTGAAAAATACAGCAATTCAACAGAGTCTACACCAGTTTTTTCAATAACATCTTTAGTTCGTTTAGACTTTCAGGTTGTGTTTGAAAAAACAATGCCGCTGTTGTAAATCAATTATTACTTATTAAACACTTACTTTGTGCAGAGAGCTGTACTAAACAAACCTTGCCCTGGGACCTGAGGTTGTCATGGAATGAATCTTTCTTTCAATACTTAGGAGCATTATTTTAATCATCTTTGAATTGGGAGTCAATTTGGGTTATCCAGGCTATCTTCTGGCAGGTCACAAAACATGTACCTATTAAGAAATACTACATTTTCCTATAATCTATTCATTAATACCAAAAGTTACTTCACACACTTGGATCTGTGTCTTTTAGAAACCTGGCACTCCCCCTTCCTTCAACCCCTTAGCATTAATGTACATTACATACCCATAATTCATTTTCTCGTATTAGCATTTTATTATATTGCACGATCCATGCACTTAAGACAGTGGTCTGCACCAGTAAGTGCTGCACACCATTGATTGATTCAAACGACTGAGTGGAACTTACCTGAACCATAGGATCAGATTTGGCCAAACGCTTGAGGCCTTCCACCAGTTTAGGCAAATCAGCTGGGTTCTTTGCTTCAACAGCTACTCTCACCACGGGACTGACACTAAACTTCATTACCCTCATGTTATGGGCATGCTCAAAAGTGGTGATGGTACCAGTCTTCACAAGGAATTGATCCACCCCAACCAGACCAACAATGTTACCGCAAGGCACATCTTCAATAGGCTCGACGTAACGGCCCATCATCAAAATTGTTCTGAAGAGGGAAATTTACAAATTAGTTGCATGGCTTGGAAAGAGTGGTTTTCCGTAGAAACAAAAAAGGAAAGTTGCTCAGAATGGCATGACCTAGTGGAAAGAGCTCAGGGCTTGGGGGACCTAATGCTACCTCTGACACCCAGCCGCTGTGTGATCTTGAGCAAGACAGTTAACTTCTATGTTCCAGTTTCCTCATCTGTAAAATGGGGATTGAAATATCTCCCTTCTCTTCCCCGTATGCTTTGAGTCCCATGAGGGACAGGGACTGTGTCCTATCATGGGAAGCAGCATGGCTCGGTGGAAAGAGCACGGGTTTGGGAGTCAGAGGTCATGGGTTTGAATCCTGGCTCTGCCACTTGTCAGCTGTGTGACTATGGGCAAGTCACTTCACTTCTCCGTGCCTCAGTTCCCTCATCTGTGAAATGGGGATTAAGACTGTGAGCCTCCCGTGGGACAACCTGATTACCCCTGAATCTCCCCCAGTGCTTAGAACAGTGCTCTGCACATGGTAAGCGCTTAACAAAAACCAACATTATTATTATTATTATTACTATTATCTGATTATCTTGTATCTACTTCAGCAGTTAGCAAGCACCACAGTCCAGTCCTTGTCCATCTTTACCGGAAAAATACTTCCTTACTCCAAGGGCTTGAAATTTTTTAACAGTGATATGGCAAACATTCAATTCTTCAGAGTAGTCTTCCTGGAAAAGTACCTACTGTTACTGTGAACACCGGGATAACTGCCACTTTTACACACAGTAAGAGAAAGTGAGGTTCCTTTCCTCAGTCAGGAAGAGAATTAGAGGTCATGATTGCATAGTAGTAACATAAACAAATGAAGCAAGGAGTTTGATTAAGAAAATCAACACTTGATTTTTCACTAAATTGTTACAGATTTGGCAATATGGCTGTAAAGGACTTGGTACACAATAATGAATGCATTAAGTGAATATAAACCAAAAGAGATCAATAAAACATTAGCTACTGGTTATTATAACCATAAAATTTTGAATGTAATAATCCAAACAAGTCATAATGGAATTTCATTATTTTAGAAATCCAGAGTATATGCTTAGCCTGTTTACTAACCTTTGGATTGGCTTCAAGTACAGATCTTCTTTCCGGCCAGGAGTATAATTTGGTCCCATAATTCTGACTTTCAGGCCAGTGGAAACAACTCCAGAAAAGACCCGTCCAAAGGCATAGAAGCGACCCTTGTCTGAGGTTGGAACCATTTTAGAGATGTACATCATTAAGGGGGCTTTAGGATCACAGCTCTTAATACCTGAAAAATGAAGTGAATCTTTGGCAAGAGACTTCCTTAGTAGAGGCAACTCTGATATTCACACTGGGAAATAGGGGAAAAAAAAAATCACAGTAACCAACATGAAACTGATTTAGTAAACCTCTCTAATATTCAGATTGTGAGCCCCAGGATAGGGACTGTGTCTGATCTGATTCACTTGTACCTACCCTCAGCCCTTAGAACAGTATTTGCAACACAGTAACAAATACCTTAGAAAAATCTCGGCACAAACCTATAGCAGCCTCATCATCAGGAGGGCCTTCATACAGAAGTTCACAGCGGTATTTCTGAGCTGTCACAGGGGAAGGCAGGTGAATGGTGATCATCTGAAGCAGAGCATCTCCAGCAGGTAACCAGCGTCTCATCACAACCTAAATGTAAAATCTGAATTCAGCAAGAAACAATTTTCAGGTTCTGCAGTTTTACATAAATGACACTTCTTACCTTCAGAAGAGGTTTGCCCTCCTTGTCCTTGTCTTCACTGTCCAACTTGATATCTAACTTCTCAATCAGTTTAGTGGTATCTTCTTTCTTGAAGTTCATAATTGCATCAAAAACCTTTAACACATAATGCCAAAACCAAGAACCGACTTGCAGAACTCTTCTTAAATGAAGCCAACCAGACTCCAAATTAATTCAGTAGCCAAAATAATGATCTGTTGGATTTTAGAACTTTACCAGTAGACATTAGGTCAAAATCTTTACACATGATATGCACACCAAACATAATTCTGTGACATGACTTTAGGATAAGTATAGTGAATTGAGTTTGGACTGATTACCTACCTTGAAGATGGGATCCAAAATGAGTTGACAGAAAGTTCTGGGCAGTTTTTTTCCCTCAGGGCTGGTGGCAGATTTGCTAAACTTGCCACTGGTAGAATCAAAAAACCTAAAAAGAAATTCAGCCAACTTAAAGACCATCAGAGGCACAATTCTGAGCTAAATAACTGAAGATTTCATTTCCACGCTACATCCAATCAGATTAACAGTATTTACTGAGCACTTGGCAGGTGTAGTCTTGTCCATAGGGAGCTTAAAATCTTCAAGGAGACAAGCTTTAAAATAAAGTCCATAAAAGGGAAATAGAGTATAGGAGTATGCCTTGAGTCCCGAGGGTTTAGTAAGGGAAGACAAGCTGAAGATGTGATTTTATGAGATTCTTTCTTTTAAAGGAGGGGAGAGTGGTAAGCTATCTGATATGAAGAAAGAAATTCCAGGACCAGTGGAAGATGTGGGCAAGGCATTAGCAGTGGGATGAGATAGCTACCTAGTGGCTTCGGGGTTATTGCAGAATTTGCAGATTTGGTGTAGCAGAAGTGAGGTAGGGTAGGAGGGAGATTGTGTTAGCTTGAATCTACCGCAGTGTTTAGTCCAGTGTTTCAAGGAGCAGCATGGCATACTGGATAGAGCATGGGCCTGCGAGTCAGAAGCTCATGGATTCTAAACCCAGCTCCACCACTTGCCTGCTGCGTAGCCTTGGGAAAGCCTCTTAACTTCTCTGTGCCTCTGCTTCCTCACCTGTGCATCCACTATGTCTTTTACTGTGTAGTCCAGTGAGAGAATTGAAGGTGAGGAACTTGAGACAGCGGGTGTAGGCAGCTCGTTCAAGGAGTCTGGAGAGTAATGGTAGGAGGAAGGTGGGGTGATAACTAGAGGGAGCTGTGGGGTCTAGGGAGGGTTTTTTAGGGTAGGGTAATATGGGCATGTTTGAAATCAGTAAGGAAGAAGCTGTTGGAGAGTGAACAGTTGAAAATAGCAGTTAAGGAGGGAAGAAGGAAGGAGACAAATGTTTTGATGAGGTGAGAAGGAATGGGGTCCAGATGCACACATGGAAGGGGTAGATTTTGAGTAAAGCAGGAGATTAACTCTAGAGATACTGCTGGGAAGGATGGGATAGTTGAAGAAGGGGCAGCAAAGGGGAGGGACTGGAGAGGGGACAGTGTCAATTTCCTTGATGAAGTAGGTGGCCCGGTGAGTGGGCGCAAGGGATGGGGGTGGCCGGGGTTTAAGGAGGGATTTAAAGATGTGGAACAACTGGTGATGGGCGGTGGGCACGGTTGTCAATAAGGATGGAGAAATAATTTTGCCGGGCAGAGGAGAGGGCAGAGTTAAAGCATGCAAGGATAAACTTGAAGTAGATGACGTCGGCCTGATATCTAGATTTCTGCCCGCAGCACTCTGTGGCTCACGCACAGGATCAAAGGTGATGGAGTGTAGAGGTGATCCAGAGCTGTGGGTAAGTGGTTCGAGATCAACAAAGGGATAGGGGAGCAAGTGAGCTGAGTTCAGTAGAGAGGGTGGTGTTGAGAGCATCAATTTGGTGATCAAGGGAAGGTAGTTTGGGTATGGAGACTAAATGGGGCATGATGAGTTGAGAAAATTGTATGGGGTCGAAAGCTTGGAGATCTCCGAGGGGGGGAATGGTACAGATTTGTGGAGATGAGGTGTGTGGGAGAGAAGGCAGGTGAGAAGGTTGTGGTCAGATTTCAGAGGGATTTCAGAGTTGGTGAGGTTAGAGACTGTACAGTGGCTAGAGATGATGAGATTGAGTGTGAGACCACACTGGTTAGTGGGCGAGGTGGGATGGGGCACTCTGGAAGTCAGTGGAGTTGAGGAGTAATCATTTCAGTCAGACAGTAACTCTCCTCCTTTCAAAGCCTTACTGAAGGCACATCTCTTCCAAGTGGCCTTTTCTAACTAAGTCCTCCCTTCCTCTTCTCCCACTTCCTTCAGCATCTCCTTGACTTGCTCCCTTAATTCATTCCCCTCCCAGCCCCACAGCACTGATGTACAGATCTGTAATTTTATTTATTTACACTAATATCTGTCTCCCTCTCAAGGCTTGTAGAATTGTTGTGGGCAGGGAACGTGTCTGTTATATTGTACACTCCCAAATGCTTAGTATAGTAAGTACAACCGACTGACTTACTCAAAAGAGCATGGGCCTGGGATCCAGGCCATTTGTCTGATGTGAGGGCTTGGGCCAGCTACTTAACTTCTCTTTGCCTGAATGGGGATTAAGACTGCAAACCCTATCTGCGACAGGGACTGTGTCCAACTTGATTTTCTTGTATCTACCCCAGGGCTTAGTAAAGTGCCTGGCACATAATAATCACTGGATAAATGCCATTAAAAAAAAGACTGAGAGCCCCACGTGGGGCATGGGCTGATTAGACCCCTCTCAGCCATAAGCTTCCTCTAGACTGTAAGCTCATGATGGGCAGGGAACGTATCTGCTAATTCTGTTGTAGCATACTCTCCCAAGTGCTTAGTACAGTGCTCTGCACATAGTATGCATAGTATATAAATTCAATTGATTGATTGATTTATCTGGTATTTATCGCGGCATTTAATACAGTGTCTGGCACATAGTAAGCCTTAACAAATGCCATTTAAAAAAACCCTAAACACTCTCTCCTCCTTCATATCCAACAGTCCGCTATTCTTCCCAATTTCAAAACTTCCTAAAATCCCATCTTCTCTAAGAGTCTTTCCCAGACTAAGTTTTTATTTTTCCTATTTACTCTCTCCTGTGTTAACTATGAATATTAGCAGTGTACCCTTTAAGCATGTTGATACTCGTCCCATCCTCTATAAAGTCTGTGTAAATATTCTTTTACTCTAGTATTTACCCTAGCTCTACTCTATTTTATTGTTTTCCCTTGTAGACCGTGAGCTTCCTATATGCAGGGAACACATCTGCCAGCTCTTTTCCTATTGCTTAGTACTGTGCTCTGCACACAGTAAGTGCTCAGCGAATTAACAATAATTGATTGATAAGTCAGCAAATACATAAATACTTAAGTTGGATTGAAACAGTTGGATCACTGTGTGGTTTACTGGAAAGAGCCCAGGCTTGGGAGTCAGAAGTCATGGGTTCTAATCCTGGCTCCGCCACCTGTCTGCTGTGTGACCTTGGGCAAATCACTTAACTTCTCTGGGCCTCAGTTCCCTCATCTGTAAAATGGGGATTAAGACTGTGAGCCCCATGTGGGATAACCTGATTACCTTGTATCTACCCCAGCACTTAGAACAGTGTTTGGCACATAGTAAGCGCTTAACAATAATAATAATAATAATAATGATGTTGGTATTTGGTATTTGTTAAGTGCTTACTATGTGCCGAGCACTGTTCTGAGCGCTGAGGTAGACACAAGGGAATCAGGTTGTCCCACGTGGGGCTCACAGTCTTAATCCCCATTGTACAGATGAGGTAACTGAGGCACCGAGAAGTCAAGTGACTTGCCCAAAGTCACACAGCTGACAAGTGGCCGAGCCAGGATTCGAACCCATGACCGCTGACTCCAAAGCCCATGCTCTTTCCACTGAGCCACGCTGCTTCTCTAACAAATACCATCATTACTATTATGATGATGATGGTGATGCACAGCTTCAGGTTTGTGGCGTGAATTCAGCGGAGGGAGAAAGGATCGTAAGAGTTTAATTTAGTTGACAGGGAAGTACTGAGGGTGTGCATTTGTGTTCAGAGAAGACAGGTTGGGTATGGAGTCCAGATGGGGTATGATGATTGTAAAAAATTGGATGGGGTCAAAAGAGCACCTGTCTTGCTTGGGGAACAAGCCAGATTTATGGGGAAGGGAAGTATGGGAGAGAAGAAGTATTTATTTAACACCCAGTCACTTACTGAGCACTTACTCCATATTGAGGATTGTATTAAGCACTTGGCAGAGTACAGTGGAGTTAACAAACATGATTTTGGTCCTCAAGAAGTTAACCAAGTTACAAGGGAGACAGCCAATAAAATAATTCCAGGAAGGAGAAAGTAATAGAGAATAAAGATATGTACATAAGTGCAGTAGGTGCCCATAAGTTCCCAAACGCTTAGGTGATGCAGAAGTGCTTAACTGGTTTTACAGGGGAGAAATAGGGCGGGGAAATGAGATTTTAAACACGGAAGGCTTTCTGACATGTGGAAGTTAAGTTCAGCAGGGCCTTGAAGATGAGGAGATCAGTGGTCTGCCAGTGTGAGAGTCGGTTCCAGGCAGAAGAGGACCTGAGCAAGGGGTTGATCATGAGAGGAGTTAAGAATGAGTCACTGAGAGTAGGTTCGCTTGAGAAGAGGGAAGTGTTGGAATGTAGAAGAAGAGGAACTAATAATAATAATAATAATGTTGGTATTTGTTAAGTGTTTACCATGTGCAGAGCACTGTTCTAAGCGCGGGGGGAGATACAGGGTCATCAGGTTGTCCCAGGGGAGGCTCACAGTCTTCATCCCCATTTTACAGATGAGGGAACTGAGGCCCAGAGAAGTGAAGTGACTTGGCCACAGTCACACAGCTGACAAGTGGCAGAGCCGGGATTCAAACCCATGACCTCAGACTCCCAAACCCGGGCTCTTTCCACTGAGCCACGCTGCTTCCCAGTATTTGTTAAGCACAAACTATGTCCTAAGCACTGGGGAAACTAAATTACTGTCAATTTGGACACAACCCGGTCCCACATGGGACTCAGTTTAGTCAGGAAGGGGTAGGAATTAATCCTTATTTTACAGATGAGGAAAATGTAGACAGAGCATAGGCCTGGGAGTCAGAAGGATCTGGGTTCTAATCCCAGGTCTGCCACTTTTCCATTGTATGACCTTGGACAAGTCACATAAATTCTCTGTATCTCAGTTAACCCATCTGTAAAGTGGGGCTGAAGACTATGAGCCCCATGTAGGGCATGGACTGTGTCCAACCTGATTAGCTTGCATCTACCCTTTCGAGCTTAGTACAGTGCTTAGAGAAGCAGCCTGGCATAGTGGGTAGAACATGGGCCTGGGAATCAGAAGGTGATGGGTTCTAATCCCAGCTCCGCCACTTGCCCTGCTACGTGGACTTGGGAAAGCCACCTAACTTCTCCATGCCACAGTTATCTCATCTGTAAAATGGGGATGAAGACTGTGAGCCCTGCGTTCATCCCAGAGCTTAGTATAGGGCCTGTGCTTAACAAATGCCATAACTATTAATTATTATTATTACAGTGTCTGGCAAATAGTAAGTGGTTAAGAAATACATTTGAAAAAAAGTTAGTGTACATTGAAAATGGAAGGAGACTCAGAACTGAACATTAAGGAATTGGAGAGTGGGAAACAGAAGAGCCAGCAAACATGAGGCGAAGCCGCCGGAGATACAGAAGAAGATCCAGGAGAGGACAGCGTCAGAAAAGTTGAAATTTGATGGTGTTTATAGAATGGTCGTAGTCCACAATGATAGATACTGCTGAGAAGTCACAAAGGATTAGACTAAGAGCCTAACTGGAGTTAGGGCAGAGGAAGTTATTGATGACATGGAAGAGAGTGCTCTTATTGTAATGATGGGTACAAAGCCAGATTGTACAGGTCTGCTAGAGAGGTGGAAGAGAATAAATGGAGACAGTGTGTGTGTGAACAATCTGTTTGAGGAGTTAGGGCAAGAATAATAGGAGAGAGCCATGGATCACTGGATTGGGCAGTGGAGTGAAGAGTGGGTATTATAGGATAGAGAAGTCTTGGTTGGGTTTGGAAGCAAAGGGAAAAGGTCCATCAAAAGTGAATGGTTGAAGATTTCAGTCAGAGAGGGAAACAATGCATAAAGGTGCTTTTGTTTGTGGTGGGGTTTTTTTTAGTGAAAACTGAGGTAATACAGTTAGAGGTGCAGGTGGATGGAGATACTTAAAGCAGGCAAGAAATCTCCTCATGAAAGATAGTCCAAAAGGAAGGAGTGGAACGGGGGGCAAAAGGGAGTTTGGGGACGTTGAAGTTGAAATTTTGTAGGGTACATGCCTGATGGTTTCAGTTTTGTCACCAGGGATGAGAGGGGAAGAAGAGCCATTAGAGGGTTAAGGAGTGAATTGGAAGTCTGTAGTAGTTGGCTGGGGCGGCAGGGAGGGTGGAGCGTGCGCGCGCGCGTGTGTGTGTGTGTGTGTGTTCATTCTTTCATTCATAGAAGCAGCGTGTCTTACTGGAAAGAGCACTGGCTTGGGAGCCAGAAGATGCATGTTCTAATCCCAGCTCCGCCACTTGTCTGCTGTGTGACCTTGGGAAAAGCCATTTAACTTCTCTGTGCCTCAGTTACCTCATCTGTAAAATGGGATTATGACTGTGAGTCCCACTTGGGACAACGTGATTATCTTGTAACTACCCCAGCGCTTAGAACAGTGCTTGGCACATAGTAAGCACTTAGCAAATACAATAATAATAATAATAATAATAATAATAATTCATTCAAATCGTACATGTTAATCACTTACTGTGTGCCGAGCACTTGACTAAGCAGTTAGAGAGAGTATACAGTACTGCAACAAACAGGCACATTCCTTGCCCTTAATGAGCTCAGTCTAGAGAGGGAAAGGAAATGTTGGGGATAGTGTAGAAGTAGTTTAGATGGAACCAGTCGATCGTATTCATTAAACACTTACTGTGTGGAGAGTACTGTTGTAAGCGTTTGGGAGAGAACAATGTAACCAAGTTGGCAGACACATTCCCTGCCCACAGCAGGCTTACAGTCTAGAGGGGGAGAGAGCCATTAATAAGAACAAATTACAGGTATGTACATAAGTACTTTGGAGCTGACGGAGGGGTGAATAAAGGGAGTAAATTAGGGCACTGTATTAGGGAGAAGGGGAAATGAGGGCTTAGTGTCAGGAAAGGCCTCTTGGAGATTGCCTTTAATAAATCTTTGAAGGTGGAGGTGGAGTATTATATCGGTGATTGTCTGATATAATAATAATGGCATTTGGTAAGCACTTACTGTGTGCCAAGCACTGTTCTAAACACTGGATATGAAGAGGAAGGATGCTCCAGGCTAGAGGCAGGAGGTGGGCAAGGTTGGTGGTGAGATAGAAGAAATCGAGGTACAGTGAGTAGGTAGGTTGGTTACCAGTGGGCTTGCTGGGTTGTTGTAGGAAAGCAGTGAGGAGATGCAGGAGGGCAAGATTGAGAGTTTCAAAGCCTATATACTAGGAAGTTTCTGTTTGATGTGGAGGTGGGTGGGCAACAACTGGAGGTTCTTCAGAGTGGGGACACATGGAAAGGAAAAAACTCTCCAGGCAGCAGAGTGAAGTATGGACTGGACCAGTGACAGGGAGGTCAGGAAGGAAGCTGATACAGTAATCAAGGTGGGATAACATAAGTGTTTAGATTAACCTGGTAGAGGTTTGGATGGAAAGGATGGGTTTTGGTGATGTTATGATAGGGGAACTGATAGGATTTAGTGACCTGTTGATTATGTGATTTGAATGACAGATAACACCCAGGTTTTGGGCTTGTGAATCAGCAAGGATAGTAGTGCTGCCTACAGTGATGATAAAGTAAGGACAGGGTTTGGGTGGAAGATGGGGGGTTGCTTTTGGAGGTGACAGGAGGACATCCAAGTAGAGATGTAGGTGTCTTGAAGGCTGGAGGAAATGTGAGACTGCAGAGAGAAAGAGAACAGGCTGGAGATGCAGATTTGGGAATCATCTGCGTAGATGCTAGCTGAAGCCATAGGAACGGTTGAGTTTTCCTAAGAGTGTGGCTGTAGATGGAGAATAGAAAAGGGAGCCGGAACTGAACTTGGAGGGACTCCCACAGTTAGGGGATGGGAGGCAGAGACGGCTCCTGAAAGAGACTTAAGAATGAATGGCCAGAGGGATAGCAGGATTACCAGGAGAGGACAGTGTCAGTGAAGCCACATTTGGCTGTTTCCAAGAGTCAGGGCTGGTTGTCAGGGTCAAAGACAGCTAAGGTGGAGATGATGGAGAGGAAAGGGCAGGTTCTTGAGACTGGGATAGTGTAGTAGCAGTTTAGATGGATCCAGTCAATCGTATTCATTAAGCACTTACTGTGTGAGGACAGATTGAGTGGATAGTTTGAATGACAGATGAGTTGAAAATAATGCTAAGGTTATGACCTTGTGAAGACAGTACTGTTTTTACAGTGATAAGAGTCAGAGGGAAGACAGAGTTTAGGTGAAGAAATAAGGAGTTCTGTTTTGATCATGTTAATTATGAAACATTGGCTGATATCCAGTAGGTGTCCTAAAGGCGGGAGGAAATGCAAGACTGCAGATGTCAGGGTTGAAGAGACAGCTGAAGATGTTTCAATACAAGAATGTGTAAAGCTCTCATACAAAATTACGAATAAACTTCATGGGTGGAGGATTTATTTTACTCTGGAAAATAATTTATACCTTATCCCCAATTCTAATTGCATACTAGAGGTTAAATACGGGAACCTGGATCTTGATTTGTTTTTACTGTTTTATCTTCTCCTTGTTTGTGTTTGCTATCTGTCAAATACCACTGATTGATAATCTGTGGTCTTTTACCTTTAATCTTGCACTGTGTGTCCTGTGAGGGCCAGACACCCTGCTAAATACCCTATTTAATTGTTTCTGCAATTCTCCAGTGTGATATTTTGCAGCCAAGTACTTTAAATATCATTATTACAACTATTCACAGTACATGCAAGGAAACTGGACTAGGATTTCTCACCTGTCACCCCACAACTTCTTCATCATGTCCTCCACTTTTTTGGCCCTTTCAGCTGGTCCCAGCTGACCTTCACCCTTGGCAGCAAACTTTGCAACGTACATCTCAGCAAACTGCTTCAGAGTAAAGGCCCAGCCATGCAATCCCGAACCAAACCCGACAGTACCAAGGACAGGATCAATCTGAAAGTTGAATTAAAAATGAGTTACCAGAAATGCCAGTTATCTGATGCCTCCAAAGGCAGATCAACAAGTGGCCAAATTCCAGAGATTACCAGTTAAAACAAAAAACTGCCTTCACATTGTTTGATATAAACCAGTAGGCCTAAGCAGCAGGTATAGGATTTAAAGTACCATTAGGTGTTCTTGTCGTATACTCAGCCCACTCATTTGGGCAATCCTTTTTACACCGTAGAATCACTGCTGTAGAGAGTTTGTATAACATCAGTTTAAAAGCTATGAGAATAATCTTGGAGGAAATATAACAAGGTTTCTGATCATAGAGAATTATTTGCAAATACAAGGGAACAAGTCATCAGTCATCAGTCAAACGGGGAGTCATTATATGTAAATCGACAAGAAGTAGAATGAGAAAGTAGATACAATTAATAATGGTAAGTAAAAAAATTAAAATACTATTTGAAAAGTGAGGGGCTTAATCCTGCTATCAGGAGCTTGAAGGAGTGATTGCTTGGCAATGACAAGAGGAAAGGAAATTCTCAACAAGCATGTCCTCAGCTACAAGTCACATGCTCGAAATTCAAGAATGGTTAGAAAATTTGCTTGGTAGACAGAGAAAACCACGCTAAAACATTCTGAGATTTACTTGAGTCAGACCAGGTAATGGAGAACCTAAAGTGAGGGTAGATTTTTATTTAGTTGCATTAATCATACTGGCATGGTAAGCATTCACTGTGCCAGGCCTATATAAAATATAATCCCTGAATTACATAAGGCACACAGTCTAAGGGGAGGGAGTAGTGACAACAAATGATGGAGATTCAGATTTCTTCAGAGAAATTACGATAAATTTTTTGATTGCATTCCCATGTTGAAAGTCATTTACATTTCAGATGTGCTGACCAATTGAACCATTTCATCCCACCTTCTAATCTGACAGTCTTTCTCTTTACTTACCATAATATTACCCATTGGGCCACCTTCCCCTTCGCCATATGTGGAAATGATGACATTCACATTCTCCACGATCCTTTGAAATGTCTGATACAGTTCTTCAGGTTCCAGCTGCAGCTCAAGGAGTGCCCGGTCCATTTTATTCATCATCAAAACAGGCTTAATTCTCTCAGCAATTGCCTGGCGTAGTACTGTCTCTGTCTGCACACACACTCCTAAGGAGTAATAATAATAATTATAAAAAGGAATAATAATGTGGAACTTAAGCTCTTTCTCTGTGTCAAGCCGGGTTCTAAACAATGGGACAGATATGATGCCATCAGATCAGATAAGCTTCCTGTCCCATCCAGGGCATGTAATCTAAAGGAGAGGGAGAATTTATACCTTATCCCCAATTCTACAGATGAGCCCTAGGCAAGTTAAATCTCAAGGTCCAAGGTCACCCAGCAGCAAGTGGCAGTTTGAATTAGAATCCAGGACTTCCAAGCTCTTTTCAGTAGGGCTTGCTGCTTCTGCGGAAACCAGCAGTAAGACCAGGATGGTCTGCTGTTTTGTTGGGAAGTCTTTCTCCAGAGAGTAGGAAAAGGACATTAGGGCTCACCAGAAACGCAGTCAACAACTACCAAGGCACCATCAGTAACCCGGAGAGCAGCTGTCACTTCGGATGAAAAGTCCACATGCCCAGGAGAGTCGATGAGGTTGATAAGAAAACCAGCTCCATCTTTAGTTTGCTTGATGAAGTTTAAGTCATTCTCAGATAGCTCATAGAAGAGAGAGATGGCACTAGAATCAATTGATCAAACCATATTTATTATTGAGCACTTACTGTGGGCACTGTTCTGAGTTCTTCTCCCCCTCCAGACTATAAGCTCGTTATAGGTAGAGAAGGTGTCTGTTATACTGTACTGCTTACTCTCGCAGCACACAGTAGGCACTCAATAAATACGGCTGACTCATTGGAAGAGAACAGTATAACAGTGTTGATGTCTGTTCCCTGCCCACAACAAGTTTACAGTCTAAGGGGAAGACCGGCAGCAATATAAACAGATAAATTACGGACCTGTGCATAAGTACTATGGTGCTGAGGAATGGGTGAATAAAAGGGGCAAATGCAAAAATCCCAGTGCAAGAAGAAATAGAAAGAATACCCAAAGAAAACACAAAACCACACTTAATTTTAGTGTTCATTGTCAAAGTCCTGTCCATACTAATTCTTTACCTCTTGAAGCAAATTAATGATATTAAACACTTAAGAACATTCATTTTATTTCCATCTTGTATCTACCACCTATGCCACACCCAACCTTATTCTTGGAGTAGGAGCCCCTTGAGGCAAGGATTGTGTTTATTTCTTATCCTGAACACTATTCCCAGCAGTTCTGCACACAGCAGGCACTCAATACTAAATACTATTACTGCTGCAGAAACTACTTTATTTGGCCTAGGTTTTACAGTTCAATAAGAATAATCAGAAGACAGATCAAAGAAACTTACGTGGATTTGATGGTAATACATCTTTCCTGTTCATCTTTTCTTGTATCGGTGAAACGAGTCTCACCAGCCCGGGCAGAGGCAATAATCCCAGCTTTACAAACCAGTGAGTCAGTCAAAGTGGACTTGCCATGATCCACATGAGCAATTACAGACATGTTTCGTATATTGGCTTTTTTGTCCATAATTGCCCGAATTTGGTCCACTGTGAAGTTCACCTTGCATCAAACCCCGCCCCCCCAAGAAAGCAAACATTAGAACTTTTGCTCTCGTGCTCCTCCTAGAAATTCACAGATTTTGACTGATTTCAGAACTGGATGGCACTCGACACCGGAGATGTGTCGAGCTAGACCCAGTTTAAAGGTGTATTAACAGTTCTCCCCCCCAGGCTTTATATATAGGCTCCTCAGTTTCACTAGCCATATTTCTTACAACGGGGTTGGCTTACTCAGGTCACACTGATTGAGCTCTTGTGTGCAGAGCACTGTAATAAGCACTTCTGAGAATAGCACACAATATTACTCACACATTTCCTGCTCACCACAAACTTATCATCTAAAACCATTCAGCGAACTGTCCAGTTTCAAAATGGAGAATGCAGACTTGTTCTCTGGAACCCAGAGATTAAAATGAATAGGGTCAAAGGGAATCATCAATCTATGGTATGCATTACTTTATACAAGCACTGTACTAAGCACTTGTGATAGCCCAATACAGCATCTAGTAGGTCTATTCCCCATCCAAAAAGAGCTTAGTCTAGAGGGGGAGATAGGGAGTGACATAAAATATGGATTTTTATAGTATTTGCAAGTGCACTGTACTAATCATTCAGTGCTTTTCTAAGCACTGGGGCAGATAGAAGGTAATTTTTGCTGGACACGGTCCCTGACCCAAAAAAGGCTCAGTCTTACTCCACATTTTAGATGAGGTAACTGATGCACAGAGAACTTTTCCAAGTTCATTCATTCATTCATTGTATTTATAGAGCATTTACTGTGTGCAGAGCATGGTACACACAGGGTCATACAACAGACAAGTGGCGGAGCTGGAATTAGCTGCACTTGGTGAACTTGGATTACGGACTCCGTCCTCTCCTGGTGGTACTCTTATCTTTCTGGCCGGTCATTCTCAGTCTCCTTCGCGGGCTCCTCCTCCTCCTCCCATCCACTAAAAATTGTAGGGATTCCTCAAGGGTCAGTTCTTGGCCCTCTTCTGTTCTCCATCTACACTCCCTCCCTCGATGAACTCATTCGCTCTCACGGCTTTGACTACCATCTCTACGCAGATGACACACAGATCTACATCTCTGCCCCTGTCCTCTCCCCCTCCCTTCAGGCTCGCATCTCCTCCTGCCTCCTGGATGTCTCCACCTGGATGTCTGCCTGCCACCTAAAACTCAATATGAGCAAGACTGAGCTCCTCATAAGAATAATGTTGGTATTTGTTAAGCGCTTACTATGTGCAGAGCACCGTTCTTTGCGCTGGGGGAGACACGGGGGAATCAGGTTGTCCCACATGGGGCTCACAGTCTTAATCCCCATTTTACAGATGAGGTAACTGAGGCCCAGAGAAATTAAGTGACTTGCCCACAGTCACACAGCTGACAAGTGGCAGAGCTGGGATTCGAACTCATGACCTCTGACTCCAAAGCCCAGGCTCTTTCCACTGAGCCACGCTGCTTCTCTCCTCACCTTCCCTCCCAAGCCCGGTCCTCTCCCAGACTTCCCTATAACCGTGGATGGTACGACCATCCTTCCCGTCTCTCAGGCCCGCAACCTCGGTGTCATCTTTGACTCGTCTCTCTCGTTCACCCCACACATCTGATCCGTTACCAAGACCTGCCGGTCTCACCTTTACAATATCGCCAAGATCCGCCCTTTCCTCTCCACCCAAACGGCTACCTTACTGCTACAGGCTCTTGTTATATCCCGGCTAGACTACTGTGTCAGCCTTCTCTTTGATGTCCCTTCCTCCTCTCTCGCCCCGCTCCAGTCTACTCTTCACTCCGCTGCCCGGCTCATCTTCCTGCAGAAATGCTCTGGGCATGTCACACCCCTTCTTAAACACCTCCACTGGTTGCCTATCAACCTCCGCACAAAACAGAAAACTCCTCACTCTAGGCTTCAAGGGTCTCCATCACCTTGCCCCTTCCTACCTCTCCTCCCTTCTCTCTTTCTACTGCCCATCCCACACGCTACGCCCCTCTGCCATCCACCTCCTCACTGTCCCTCGGTCTCGCCTGTCCCGCCGTCGACCCCAGGGCCACGTCCTCCCGTGGTCCTTGAATGCCCTCCCTCCTCACCTCTGACAATCTAGTTCTCTTCCCCTCTTCAAATCCCTACTTAAAGCTCACCTCCTCCAAGAGGCCTTCCCAGACTGAGCTCCCCCTTTTTCCCTCTGCTCCCTCTACCCCCCTTTCACCTCTCTGCAGCTAAGCCCTCTTCTCCTCCTCTTCCCTCTCCCATCCCACCCCCTCGGCACTGTACTCCTCTGGTCAACTGTATATATCTTTATCACCCTATTTATTTTGTTTATTTTGTTTAATGAGATGTACATCACCCTGATTCTATTTAGTTGCCATTGTTTTTATGAGCTGTTCTTCCCCTTAACTCTATTTATTGCCATTGTTCTTGTCTGCCCGTCTCCCCTGAGTAGACTGTAAGCCCGTCAAACGGCAGGGACTGTCTTTATCTGTTGCCGACTTGTACACTCCAAGCGCTTAGTACAGTGCCCTGCACATAGTAAGCACTCAATAAATACTATTGAATGAATGAATGAATGAATCTATGTCTCCTCCCCTGTACTCTCCTCCTGCCTCCAGGACATCTCCACCTGGATGTCTGCCCGCCACCTAAAACTCAACATGTCTAAAACCGAGCTCCTTATCTTCCCTCCCAAATCCTGTCCTCTCCCTGACTTCCCTGTCACTGCGGACGGCACGACCATCCTTTCCATCTCACAGGCCCGCAACCTCTGTGTCATCCTTGACTCAGCTCTCTCATTCACTCCAAACATCCAATCTCTCTCCAACACTTGCTGGTCTCACCTTTTCAATATTGCCAAGATCTGCCCTTTCGTCTTCATCGAAACAGCTATCATGCTGGTACAACCTCTCATAATATCCCAATTGGATTATTGTGTCAGCTTCCTCCCTTCCTCCTGTCTCTCACCTCTCCAGTCTATTCTTCATTCCGCTGCCCAGATCATCTTCCTACAGCAACCTTCTGGGCATGTCACTCCCCTCCTCAAAACTCTCCAGTGGTTGCCTATCAACCTTGGCGTGAAACGAAAACTCCTCACTCGTGGCCTCGAAGCTCTCCATCATCTTGCCCCCTCCCACCTCACCTCCCTTCTCTCTTTCTACTGCCCACCCTGGACACTCGGCTTCTCTGCTGCTCACCTCCTCACTCTCCCCGTTCACGCCCATCCTGCCTTCAACCCCTGGCCCACGTCCTACTGCTGCCCTGTAATACCCTCCCTCCTCACCTCTGCCAAACTCACTCTCTTCCCCTCCTCAAAGCCCTGAGAGCTCACCTCCTCCAAGAGGCCTGGAGACTGAGCACCCCCCTTCCCCTCTGCTCCCCCTTCCCTCCATCCTCTGTTCCTCCCCATCCCCTTCCCCTCAGCACTGTGCTCATTTGTATGCTTTATTACCCTATTTATTTCTATTTACCTTGATGATGTTGCCTTGTTTTTGTTTCATTCTGTTTTACTTTGCTGTCTGTCCCCCCGTTTAGACTGTGAGCCCTTCAGTGGGCAGGGATTGTCTCTATCTGTTGCCGAATTGTACATTCCAAGCGCTTAGCACAGTGCTGTGCGCATAGTAAGCGCTCAATAAATATGAATGAATGAATGAATGAATGAATTAGAGTCCAGGTCCTGATTCCCAGGCCCAGGATCTCTTCAGTGTAAGAAGCCACTTTTGTATATAAGGGTCGTGGGGCTGATAATGCGTTGAATGATTGAAGGAATCTTCTAAAATTGTTTGACACTTTGATGTATTTATTTAGGTGTCCACAAGTCATTAAATCAATCAGTGGTATTTACTGAGCACTTCTTATAAACAGACATGTTCCCTGCCCCATAACAAGCTCAGTCTTTACTATTTTAATTATTGTTAAAGCATTTATTATGTGTCAAAGGACTGTTGATAGGGTTTGTACAAGATAGGCATGATTAGAATCCAGGTTGTGACTTCCAGACTCATTCTCTTCTGAAAGGAAAGCCTGTTCTTCCCCCTTGAACTGTGAATTCTTTAAAGGTTGGTGTCTGTTTTAAATTGCCCCTCCCCACTCTCAAACCAACAGCACCTTTGTCCAGATGTGTAATTTGTTTACTTTTATTACGGTCTGTCTCCCCCTCTAGACTGTAGGCTCGTTGTGGATAGAGAATGTGTTTATTGTTCCACAAATAAAGTACTCTGCTCAGAGAAAGCACACAATACGATTTATTTGACTAATGAATCGAGTTGTCATGAATCTACATCACAATTTAGCAGAGTGCTTGTCCCATTGTAAGCATTTTTCTTATTCTCCTAGAAATGGGTCCGTGCTTACAATTTATGCTAAGTAATTGCTGCTAAATTAAGCTTCCAAGGACTGTAATGTTACTTCTGAATCAATCTGTCCTCTTGCTGGAGTGTAAACTCCTTGAAAAGGGATAATATCTATACAGTACTCAAAATACTACTGATTGACTTAAATGCTTACTTCTGCTGTACTTTTCCAATAACAATAATAATAATATTGTGAAGGGCTACTATGTCCCAAGCACTGTTCTGTGCACTGGGGTAGATACAAGGTAATCAGGTTGTCCCAGGGCGGAGAGGCGGGGCGAGAGGGGAAGCTTGGTCTTAATCGCCATTTTACAGATGAGATAATTTAGGTACAGAGAAGTTAAGTGACTTGCCCAAAGTCGCACAGCACTAATTAGAGTGCATTGAGTATATGCTCCATAAATCCCACTGGCTGAGTGGTTTAGTCAGTACAAAAATGCCTTCTTTGACATTCTGTTTTGAACAAAAATTCCCTTATTCAAAATTCTCTACTTTTTATGGTATTTTAAAGAGTATACTCTGTTCAGAAAACTGTGCTAAAGTGCTAGAGTAAATCCAAGGTATTTTATTGGGAAGCAGCATCGCCTGGGAGCCAGAGGACCTGGATTCTAATCCCAACTCCAACACTTACCAACTATATGACCTTGGGCAAATCACAACATTTCTGTGCCTGTTTTCTATTCTCTACCTGTACTTAGACTGTTGGGCTGGAAAGGACATAGAGATCATGTCTCTCCCCTCCTCAAAAAACTGCAGGTTGCTCATCCACCTCCACTGCAATGAAAAACTCTTAACCCCTGGCTTTGAAGCACTCCATCACCATGCTACCTCACCTCGCTTCTCTCCTAAAACCCAGTCTTTGCTCACCTCCTCACTGTGACTCAAACTCGTCTTCTGTCTCATTCATTCATTCATTCATTCATGAGTATTTATTCAGCGCTTACTATGTGCAGAGCACTGTACTAAGAGCTTGGAATGAACAAGTCGGCAACAGATAGAGACAGTCCCTGCCGTTTGATGGGCTTACAGTCTAATCGGGGGAGATGGACAGACAAGAACAATGGCAATAAATAGAGTCAAGTCAAGTCTCGCCACTGATCCTTCACCCACTCCTGCCTCTGGCCTGAAACACCCTCCTTCACCAAATCCAACAGACAAGTACTCCCCCGCCTTCAAAAGCCTTAATGAAGGCACATTCCCTACAAGAGGCCTTTACAGACTAAGCCCTCAACCTTACTGAAGGCACAACTCTGCCAAGAGGCCTTCACAGACTAAACCCCTTTTTCATTGTCTCCCACTTCCTTCTGCACCACCCTGACTTTCTCCCTTTGCTCTTCTCCTCTTCCAGCCCCAGAGCACTTATATACATACGTGTAATTTTATTTATTTGTATTTCTGTCTGTCTCAGCCCGCTAGACTCTAAGCTCATAGCAGGCAGGAAATATCACTGTTTCTTGGTGTACTGTGCTTTCCCAAGCACTTAATACAATACTCTGCACACAGTAAGCACTCAATAAATATAAATGACAGTCCTTACCCACATGGAGCTCAGGGTTTAAGTCAGAGAGAGGGAGAAGGATTCAATTCCCATTTTACAGATAAGTCAACTGTGGCAGAAATTTAAGTGACTTGCCCAAGATCACACAAAAGAAAAAGCATTGCCTAGTATAAAGTACTCAGGCTAGAGAGTCACAAGATGAAGGTTGCAATCCCAGCTCCATCATTTGCTGTGACTTTAAGAGAGTGAAACAGAAATATAAGCCACTTAATCTTCTCTATGCCTCAATTACCTCTTTTGTAAAATGGGGATTACCTGTGAGGGAGATGTGGAAAATGGACTGTAAACTACTTGATTATATCTTTTCCATTACTCAGTAACAATGTCTGGCACATAGTAAATGTCTAAATACTATTAAAAAAACACCTCAGACACATTAGCATCCTGACTTTGGCTTGTGCTCTGTCCACCATGTCAGGTTATTTCCCACTTTCCCGCTGGTATGAATTTATGGAAACCCTGTTTTAAGTTATTGAGTTTCCAAATCTTTTTATTCATTCATTCTATAGTATTTATTGAGCGTTTACTATGTGCAGAGCACTGTACTAATCCCTCACCCCCAATCATCTAGCCACCTACTTCACCACGAAAATTAACACAATCAGGTCTGAACTCCCCAGTCACCCCTCCCCATTCTGCCTCCCACCCCCCCACCCTCGCCCCTACTTTCCCATCTTTCCCTGCAGTATCCTCAGAGAAGATCTCCCTCCTCGCAAGTCCCACCCCCTTCACCTGTGCTTCGGACCCCATTACTGCTCACCTTATAAAAACCATCACCCCTTCCCTCTTCCCCTCCTTAACTTCTATTTTTAACCACTCACTCTCCAATGGCTTCTTCCCCTCTGCCTTCAAACATGCCCATGTCTCCCCCATCCTAAAAAAACCCCTCTCTCGACCCGACTTCTCCTTCCAGTTATTGCCCTATCTCCCTACTACCCTTCCTTTCCAAGCTCCTAGAATGAGTCATCTGCACTTGCTGCCTAGAATTCCTTAACTCCCATTCTCTCCTGGACCCCCTCCGATCTGGCTTCCGTCGCCTCCAGTCTACCGAGACTGCCCTTTCAAAGGTCACCCATGACCTCCTTCTTGCCAAATCCAGTGGCTCCTACTCTATCCTAATCCTCCTTGACCTCTCAGCTGCCTTTGACACTGTCGACCATCCCCTTTTCCTCCATACCTTATCTCACCTTGGCTTCCCGGACTCCATCCTCTCTTGGTTCTCCTCTTATCTTTCTGGCCATTCATTCTTGGTCTGCTTCGCAGGCTCTTCCTCTCCCTCCCATCCTCTAATTGTTGGGGTTCCTCAAGGGTCAGTTCTTGGCCCTCTTCTGTTCTCCATTTACACTCACTCCCTTGGTGAACTCATTCGCTCTCATGGCTTCAACTGTCAACTCTATGCAGATGACGCACAAATCTACATCTCTGCCCTTGTCCTCTCCCCATCCCTTCAGGCTCGTATCTCCTCCTGCCACCAGGATGTCTCTACCCAGATGTCTGCCCGCCACCTAAAACTCAACATGTCCAAAACTGAGCTCCTTTATCTTCCCTCCCAAGCCCTGTCCTCTTCCTGATTTCCCTATCACTGTGGATGGTACCACCATCCTTCCCGTCTCTCAAGCCCGCAGCCTCGGTGTCGTATGTGACTCTGCTCTCATTTACCCCACACGTCCAATCCGTCACCAAGACCTACCGGTCTCACCTTTATAATATCGCCAAGACCCGTCCTTTCCTGTCCTCCCAAATGGCTATCTTACTGGTACAGCTTCTCACGATATTCCGGCTGGATTATTATGTCAGCCTTCTCTCTGATCTCCCTTCCTCCTGTCTCTTCCTGCTTCAGTCTATTCTTCATTCCGCTGTGTGGATCATCTTCCTGCAGAAACGCTCTGGGCATGTCACTCCCCTTCTCAAAAACCTCCAGTGGTTGTCTATCAACCTCTGCACGAAACAAAACCTTCTCACTTTAGGCTACAAGGCTATCCATCACCTTGCCCCCTCCTACTTCTTCTCCATTCTCTCTTTCTACTGCCCACCCTGCACGCTCCATTCCTCTGCCGCCCACCACCTCACCGACCCCCATTCCTGCCTATCCCGCCGTCGACCCCTGGGCTATGTCCTCCCGCTGTCCTGGAATGCCCTCCCTCCTCACTTCCACCAAACTAACTCTCTTCCACTCTTCTAAGCCCTACTGAGAGCTCACCTTCTCCAAGAGGCCTTCCCATACTGAGCTTCCTCTTTTCCCTCTGCTCCATCTGTTGCCTCTCTACCCCCTCCATCTCCCCTCAGACAAGCCCCCTTTTCCTCCCGTTTCCCTCTGCTCCTGCCCCTCTCCCGCCTCCTCCCCTCAGCACTGTGCTCGTCCGTTCATTTGTACATATTTTTTATTACCCTATTTATTTTGTTAATGAGATGTACATCCCCTAGATTCTACTTATTGCTATTGTTTTAATGAGATGTACATCCCCTTGATTCTAATTATTGCCATTGTTTTTGTCTGTCAGTCTCCCCCAATTAGACTGTAAGCCCGTCAATGGGCAGGGGCTTCTCTATCTATTGCCAATTTGTACATTCCAAGGGCTTAGTACAGTGCTCTGCACATAGTCAATGCTTACTAAATACTGTAGAATGAATGAATAAAAATATTTGGAAACTCAGTAACTTAAAACAGGGTTTCCATAAGTTCATACCAGCGGAAAAGTGGAAATAGCCTGACATGGTGGACAGAGCACAAGCCAAAGTCAGGATGCTACTGTGTCTGATGTGTTGTTTTAATAGTATTTAGACATTTACTATGTGCCAGACATTGTTACTGAGTAATGGAAAAGATATAATCAAGTTGTTTACAGTCCATTTTCCACATCACCCTCACAGGCAATCCCCATTTTACAGAAGAGGTAGTTGAGGCATAGAGAAGATAAGTGGCTTATATTTCTGTTTCACTCTCTCAAAGTCACAGCAAATAATGGAGCTGGGATTGCAACCTTCGTCTTGTGACTCTCTAGCCTGAGTACTTTATACTAGGCAATGCTTTTTCTTTTGTGTGATCTTGGGCAAGTCACTTAAATTTCTGCCACAGTTGCCGTATCTGTAAAATGGGAATTGAATCCTTCTCCCTCTTTATCTTATCCCACCTTGATTACTGTATCTATTTCCTTTCTATCTAACCTCCCTTCCTACTGTTTCTCCTCATTCCAGTCCATATTTAACTCTGCTCCTCAGATTTTTTTTCTGCTAAAATTTTCTGGCCACATTTTCCCACTACTCAAGAAGCACTAGTGTTTTCCTATCCACCTCCAAATCAAGCAGCAACTCATTACTATTGGCTTTAAAGTTCTCAATCACTTTACCCCTTTCTATCTCATCTTGCTATTCGCCTACTGCAACCCAGCCTATCTAATGTCAACTTACTCAGTGTACCTAGATCTCTCCTCCCTCATTATTGACCTCTTGCTCACATTTTTCTTCTGTCCTGAAACACCCCCTTCATATTTAACAACTACTTTCTCCTCTTCAAAGCCATCTGGATGGCACATCTCCTCCAAGAGTCCTTCCCTGACTAAGCCCTCCTTTCCTCTTCTCCCACTTTCTTCTGCGTCATCTTGACTTGGTCCCTCATTTCATCCTCCCTCCCAGCCCCCAGCACTTATATACATATATGTAATTTTATTTACTTATACTGCCCCTCATTCATTCAGTCAGTTGTATTTATTGATTACTTACTGTGGGCAGAGCACTGTACTAAGCACTTGAACAATGCAGTAGAGCGGTAAAGAGAGTCAGTCCTTGCCCACAGCAGACTCACAGTCCTGAGGTGGGCAGACTGATGACAGTACAAGTAAACAGGCAGCAATATAAATAAATAGAATTATAGATAAATTCATATATATAAGTGCGATTGGTCAGGGAGAGGGGGAAGAGCAAAGAGAGCAAGACGGCAACACAGAAGGGAGTGGCAATGAGGAAAAATGGGGCTTAGAGTCCCCCTCGATTGTAAGCATGTTGTGACCGGGAATATGTATTTATATTGTTATATTTTACTCTCCCCAGCACTTAGTATAGTGCTCTGCAGACAGAACAGTTTCAATAAATAGGATTTCCTATTTACATTACTAATAATGTTGGTATTTATTAAGCGCTTACTATGTGCAGAGCACTGTTCTAAGCACTGGGGTAGACACAGGGGAATCAGGTTGTCCCACGTGGGGCTCACAGTCTTAATCCCCATTTTACAGATGAGGGAACTGAGGCACAGAGAAGTTAAGTGACTTGCCCACAGTCACACAGCTGACAAGTGGCAGAGCCGGGATTCTAGAGATCTAGGCAGTGTTTTCTGGCATCAAGAGCCTATCTGGATGCAGTGCAGTGGAACTTTTGAAATTAACAAATATACTCATAAGAATGTGTGTCAGTTGCAGCATTAGGCATAGTGGTGTACCTTAGAAAGGTTTTTTTGAATAAAGCCCCACCCTAATTTTCTGGTCAAACAAAAACTCCTTACCATTGGCTTTAAAACACAATCACTTTGCCCTATCCTAGCTCATCTCATTATTCTACTAGAGCCAAGCCCACACACTTCATTCGCTAATGCTAACCTTCTCACTGTGCCTCTATCTCATCTATCTTTCCGCCAGCCTCTACCCACATCTTACCACTGGCCTGAAATGCCCTCCCTCCTTATGTCAGACAGATAATTGCTCTCCCCTAATTCAAAGCCTTATTAAAGGCACATCTCCTCCAAGAAACCTTCCCTTATTAAGCTTTCCCCACCTCGTCTCCCACTTCCTTCTGCACAGCCTTGACTTGCTCCCTTCATTCATTCTTCATTCCATACCCATAGGACATATGTATATATCTGTAATTTATTTATTTATTTAGTTTGTTATTTCTCCTAATGTCTGTTTTCCCCTCTAGACTGTGAGCTTGTTGTGAGCAGAGAATATGTCTTTCTGCTGTTGTGTTGTACTCTTCCAAGGGCTTAGTAAATAAGATTGAGTGAATTGAGTGATTGAATGAATGGTCCCCATCCCATCTTGCTAATATCTCCAGGTCCATTTTCTGGTAAACAACAAATGTTCTTCTGTCTATGCACATTTTGGTTTTAGAGTGCCAGCTAGTAGAGACCAGGAGCTTTGCATTCTATCTCAGTTCCCTGAGTAACAGTATTCCTTTCCCTATTCTAGAGAAACTTTTAAAAGGCAGAAAGGAAGGTAACCCACACTCAGATGTTTTCTTCGGTCAGCCCCAAATCATCTATGATATTATTGTTTAGAATTTAGAAAGTCAACTGCAGGTTCATATATCTTGCTTTACAAAGTTACCTAGCAAAAAACCTGCAACTATCAATTGCTTTGTTATAAAACACTAAGTATAAAGGGCCAATTAAAAAGATGTCTGAGAACTCTTAGAAACTTGATTTGTAGGAAGATGAGGAGTCTATTTTGTACGTATTATGTTTAAGGTATCAGCAGGGCTTCCAAATAAATATTCTCTTAAGGCAGGAAGAAATGTGAGACTAAGAGAAAGGGAAAAGTCAGGGCTTGAGAGGGAGATTTGGGAATCAGCCACATGGAGTGATTGTTGAAGCTGTGGAGACAAATTCATTCATTCATTCATTCAATAGTATTTATTGAGCGCTTACTATGTGCAGAGCACTGTACTAAGCGCTTGGGATGAACAAGTCGGCAACAGATAGAGACAGTCCTTGCCGTTTGACGGGCTTACAGTCTAATCGGGGGAGACGGACAGACGAGAACAATGGCAATAAACAGAGTCAAGGGGAAGAACATCTCGTAAAAACAATGGCAACTAAATAGAATCAAGGCGATGTACAATTCATTAACAAAATAAATAGGGTAACGAAAATATATACAGTTGAGCGGACGAGTACAGTGCTGTGGGGATGGGAAGGGAGAGGTGGAGGAGGAGAGGGAAAAGGGGAAAATGAGGGTTTAGCTGCGGAGAGGTAAAGGGGGGATGGCAGAGGGAGTAGAGGGAGAAGAGGAGCTCAGTCTGGGAACGCCTCTTGGAGGAGGTGAGTTTTAGGGTTTGGAAGAGGGGAAGAGAATCAGTTTGGCAGAGGTGAGGAGGGAGGGCGTTCCAGGACCGCGGGAGGACGTGACCCAGGGGTCGACGGCGGGATAGGCGAGACCGAGGGACGGTGAGGAGGTGGGCGGCAGAGGAGCGGAGCGTGCGGGGTGGGCGGTAGAAAGAGAGAAGGGAGGAGAGGTAGGAAGGGGCAAGGTGATGGAGACCCTTGAAGCCTAGAGTGAGGAGTTTTTGTTTGGAGTGGAGGTCGATAGGCAACCACTGGAGTTGTGTAAGAAGGGGAGTGACATGCCCAGATCGTTTCTGCAGGAAGATGAGCCGGGCAGCGGAGTGAAGAATAGACTGGAGCGGGGCGAGAGAGGAGGAAGGGAGGTCAGAGAGATGAGTTCTCCAAGGGAGTGGATGTAGAAGGGGACTCAAAACTGAACCTTGAGGGTCCCCCACAGTTAGAGAGTGGGAAACAGAGGAATAGTTGACAAAAGGGACAGAGGAGCCATCACAGAGTTAGGAGGAGAACAAAGAGGAGATAGTGTTAGTAAAACTGAGGTTAGGCAATATTTCCAGACAAAGGAGGTAATCTACAGTATCAAAGGGAATTGAGAAGTCAAGGAGGATTATCCTGGAGTAGAGGCTGTTGTATTTTAAAGGAAGGGGATGCCACTGTTAGCTTTATATAGGATTATTTCTTTAGAGTGAGAGGGGCAGAAGCCAAACTGCAGAGGTACAAAGAAAGAATTGGAAAGAAGAGTATACAACTTCCTTTCTTCCCTCTCTGACCTTGATCTTTAACCATTCCTTTCCAGTGGAACCTTTCCCACTGCTTTCAAGAATGCCCATGTATCCCTTGTCTTAAAATACCCTCTTGACCCAAGACTCCCCTCAGTTATTGCCCCATCTCCCTGCTACCATTCCTCTCCAGACTCCTTAACCAAGTGTCTTTACTTGCTGCAACATTTCCTCTCCTCCATTTCTTTTCCTGACTCACAGAAATCTGACTTCTACCACTTCACTGCACAGAAGTAACCCTCTCTGAGATCACTAACGACTACCTTCTTGACAAATACGACAGCCCCTACTCCATCCTGATCTCTCTCAACCTCTCAGCTACCTATGACATTTTCCCATTCGTGTAAACAGCACCATCTTTCCTGCTTCACAAACCCATAACCGTGGCATTATTCTTGTCTCATCTCTCTCATTCCACCAACATGTTCAGTTTGTCACCAGATCTTGTCAGTTATTTCCTTTTTAACATCTTTGAAATCTACTCTTTCCTCCAACCAAACAGCAGCAAAATCTCTATCTCCTACCTTGATGACTTCATCTTCTCACATCTCCACATCTCCTCACTTTTCACTAACCTGAAGTGGTTGCCTATCCTCCTTGACTTAAAAGCATATAGTCAGCTCAGCCCCATGGCCCTCATATTTTTTTAATGTTATTTGTTATTCACTTACTTTGTGTCAAGCACTGTTTTAAGCACTGGGATAGATTGAAATTAGTCAGATTAGACACAGAAGCAACATAGCCAAGTAGAAAGAACATGGGCTTGGGAGTCAGCGGACATGCTCAGTCACTTGTCTGCTGTTTGGCAATCAGAAAGCAATTTAAACTTCTCCACCTAAATTATCTCATTGGTAAAATGGGGAGGCTGTAAGCCTCCTGTGAGCCTCATGTCCTACCTCACTGATTCCTTATAACAACCCAGCCTGTATGCTTTGCTATTATAAAGCCAACTGTATCTCACCTCATCTTGCCACCTCTTCCTTTCCCATGTCCTACCTCCGACCTGGAAAACCCTCCCACTTCATATCCAACAGATGACATCTTCCACAACTTTAAGCCTTAGAAAGGTCACACCTCCTCCAAGAGTCCTTCTTGACTAACCTCTTTTTTCCTCTCCTTCCTCTACCTTCTGCCTCATCCTTTTATTCACCAAACCCTCAGCCACGCAGCTCTTATATCCATATCAGTAATTTATTTTAATGTCTGTTTCCCCCGGTAGACTATAAGCTCACTGAGACCTGGGAATGTGTCTTCCAACTCTTTTATATTGTACTTACCCAAGTACTTAGTACAGTGCTCTGCACAGAGTAAGGGTTCAACAAATATAATTGATTGATTCTCTGAGCCTCAAGGTGCCGTATCTATAAAATGGAGATTAAAACTGTGAGCCCCATAAGGGGCAGGGACTGTATCCAATCATACTATTTTGAATGTAGCCCAGTACTTTGTACAGTGTTTGGCACATGATAAATGCTTAACAAATTCCACAAAAGAAAAGTGCCTGTTCCACATGGGATTTATAATCTAAATAGGAGGGAAACCAGGTGTTAAAGTTAAGGAAAGGAAAGCACAGAAAAGTTCAGTAACTTGTACAAGGCCGTAAGCAGATAAGTGGCAAAGTCACAATTAGAATCTAGAATCTGATTCCCAGACCTATACTCTTTCTACTAGGCTGCACAACATCCTACCTTACCTCATGACTCTATTTATTGCCATTGTTCTTGTCTGTCCGTCTCACCCGATTAGACTGTAAGCCCATCAAACGGCAGGGACTGTCTCTATCTGTTGCCGACTTGTTCATCCCAAGCGCTTAGTACAGTGCTCTGCACATAGTAAGCGCTCAATAAATACTATTGAATGAATGAATGAATACTACAACAAAGCTCACAATTCTCTCTAATGTCAAACTACTCTACCTCAGTCTCACCTACCTTGCTGTAAATTCCTTGCCCACATCCTCTTTCTGGTTTCAAACTCCCTTTCCCTTCATATCTGAGAGACCACCACTCTTCCTACGCTCAAGCCCTTATTAAAATCACACTGGGTCTGAAAGGCCTTGCCTTATTAAGCCCTTGTTCCCCTATTTGTTCCTCTTTGCATTGCCTTTCCACCTCATCTGTACCCTGTGTCCAACTTGATTTACTCGTGTATTTGCTTGATTTACCTGGCACATAGTAAGTGCATAACAAGTACATCATCATCATCATGATATTTACCCAACTCTCAGCCCCAGAAAACTGTTTTATATACCCCTAATTTATTTTAATATCTGACTCTCACTCTAAACTATAAGCTAGAGGCTCTTGGGCACTCCTGTGACAACCCAGTCTTTTATTCTCTAATGCCACTCTACTCACTGAACATTTGTTAATCTTGTTTATTCTGCTGCCTAATCCTTGCCCATGTTATCCCTTTGGTCTGGAACCTCCCTCCCCTTCCTATCCTACAGTCTACCACTCTTTCCATCTTCAAAAAATAACGTCTCCTCAAAGAAGGCTTCCCTAACTCATACCTCATTTTCCTTGCGTACCCCTCTGTATGGATCACCTGTGCATATGGTTTTGTTCCCCCAAGCACTTTAGTACTCATTCCAGTCTTCCAGCACTTATCATTATATTCTACCATTTCCCCTATCTATAATTTATTGTAATGTTTGTCTTTGCCTGAAGACTGCAAGCTTCAGTCTTGGGCGCAGAGATTGGTTCTTCCAGTTCTATTATGCTTGCCCAAATCTTCACTTCATGGTTCTGTAAACAGTTACCTCTCAATAAATGCTCTTGCTTGATTGATTATTGAGAAAATCTATACTGATAAATTGTAATAATTATAATTATGGATTTGTTACATGCTTACAATGTGCCAAGCACTGTATTGAGTATTGGGGTAGATTCAAGCAAATCAGGTCTTGCACATTCCCTGTCCCACATGAGGGTCACAGGCTTAATCCCCATTTTACAGATGAGGTAACTAAGGCACAGAGAAGTGATTTGCCCAGGGTCATACAACAGACAAGTAGCAGTGTGAGGATTAGAACCCAGGTCCTCCTTGCAAGTCCCAGCACCAAGCTCTATCTCCCTCTAGACTGTGAGCTTAATGAGGGCAGGGAATGTGCCTGTTAGTGTTGTATTCTACTATCTCAACCACTTAATACAGTGCTTTGCACCCAGTAAGCTCTCAATACATATGATTAAATGAAGGAATGAATGAGTACTAGTCCATTCTGCTTCTCCCCATTGAAACATGTTGTATTATTGAAACAGTGTAAGTTTGAAATTATGATAAGATCCATTTGTTGAACTCAGTATATTTTTAATAGTGTACAGGGGGAGACAGATATTAATATGAATAAGTTTTGGAAATTGAGGAATTACTGCTTTATTTGTAAAATACATAAAGTCACATCTGTCTCCCTTTCTAGACTATAAACTCCTTGTAACAGGGAACATATTTACTAACTCTGTTGCATTGTCTTTCCCAAGTGCTATTACAGTGCTTTGCACTCAGTATAAACTCTATAAATATCATTAACTGAATATTTAATTGTATATTTTAGCCCACTGTACCACAGACTTTTCATTAGTTCCAAAGTTAAGTTTTATTTGAAGATGGAAATCAAAGACAACAAAATCTGGCATATATGAAAGAGAAAATCCTTAAGAATTTTAATTTAAATTTCAAATTAAAATTAAAAATCAGTCGTGTTTATTGAGAATTTACTGTGAGCAGAATACTGTACTGATTGCTTGGAATAATAATAGTAATAATTTTGGTATTTGTTAAGTGCTTACTATGTGCCAAGCCCTGTTCTAAGCCCTGGGTAGAGACAAGGTAATCAGGTTGTTCCGCAAGGGGCTCACAGTTTCAATCCCCATTTTCCAGATGAGGTAACTGCGGCACAGAGAAGTGAAATGACTTGCCCAGAATCACACAGCTGATCAGTGGCCAAACTGGGACACAACCTCTGACTCCCAAGCCTGTGTTCTTTCCATTGAGCCATGCTGCTTCTCTAAGAGTACAATGGAAACGTTGTAACATACATTAGAAGAGCAAAGTGTCCAGGTTGCGTTGTAATAGCAGAATAGTGAGGTGAGGTAAAACGGGGCAAGGTGTTTGAGTGATTTAAAGCCGATGTTGAGAAGTTTCGGTTTGATGCTGACTGAAGTGGATGGGCAACCACCAGAGTTTCTTGAGGAGTAATGAAACATAGCCAGAATGTTTTTGTAGAAAAATGATGCAGGCAGCAGAGTGAAGTATGTACTGGAATGGGGAGCATCAGGAAGCAGGGAAATTTGCAAGAAGACTGAAACAGTAATCAAGATGAATAGGGTAACTGATTGGATTAGTGTGGTAGCAGTTTGGTTGAAGAAGAAAAGGCAGATTTTACTCATGTTCTGAAGTTCAAATTGACAGTATTTAGTGATGGATTGAATATGTGGGGTGAGTGAGAGAGAGAAGTCAGGATAAAGCCAAGATTATGGGCTTGTGAGGCAGGAAGGTTGGCGGTGCCATCTGTAGTAATGGAAAAGTCAGGGGAAGGACAGGGTTTGGGTGGGAAGATGTGGAATTCTCTTTCAGAAATGTTAAGTTTGAGGTGATAGCAGTGCAGCCAAGTAGAAATGTCTTGAAGGAGGAAATGCAGTACTGAAGAGAGGGAGAGAGACCAGGTCAGGAGATGTAGATTTGGGAATTATCCACATAGAGATGGTAGTTGAAGCCTTGGGAGCAAATGAATTCTCCAAGGCAGTGGGTGTAGACTGCAGGGGTGCAAAAAGAGAATTGGAAGGAAGCGTATAGACCTTCCTTTCTTCCCTCCCTGACATTGATCTTCAACCATTCCTTTCCAATGGAACTTTTCCCACTGCTTTCAAGAATGTTCATGCATCCCTTGTTTTGAAAAACCCTCCCTTGACCTTTGACTCTCCACAGTTATTGCCCCATCTCCCTGCTACTATTCCTTTCCAAACTCCAAGTTTTCTGTACTTGCTGCAACATTTCCAGTTCCAGTTTCCACCTCCAGTTCTCTGGAATCTGACTTCTGCCACTTCACAGTACAGAAATAGCCTTCTCTGAGGTCACCAATGATTATGAGGGACAAAGTTAGTGGTAGGGACTTAGAGGAGGAGCCCGTGAAAGAGACTGATAAGTGCGGCCAGGGAGATACCAGAAGAGAACAGTGTCAGTGAAGCTGAAGTTGGGTAATGTTTTCAGGAGAAAGAGATAATCAAAAATGTTTAAGGCAGGTGAGAAGTCAAGGAGGATTAGGTTGCCCATTGGATTTGCCAAGAAGAAGATCATTGTGATCTTTGAGAAAATGGATTTTGCAGAGTAAATGGGACAGAAGCCAGATTGGAGGAGGTCAAGGGGAGAATTGGAGGAAAGGAACTTGAGACAATGGGTATAAACAACTCGCTCAGGGAGTTTGGAAAGGAATAGAAGGAGGAAGAAGGTTACTACTGAAGAGATCTAAGGGGTTCATTCAGTAGTATTTGCACCAAGCCGACCTCACACACTTCAAATTTATCCTTTCCTGCCTTAACTCTGCCCTCTCCTCCGCCAGGCAAAGCTTCTTCTCCTCCCTCATCGACACCCATGCCCGTCACCCCCGCCGATTGATCCGGACCTTTAACTCTCTCCTTAGGCCCCCTGTTCCTCCCCCTCCCCCATCTCTCACCCGTAATGATCTGGCCACCTATTTCCTCATGAAAATCAACACGATCAGGTCTGAGCTCCCCAAAGTCACCCCTCCGCCTCTCCCCTCCCCCCCAACAACCCCCTCCCCTACTTTCCCATCCTTCCCTGCAGTATCCTCAGAGGAGATCTCCTCCCTCCTCGCAAGTGCCACCCCCTCCACCTGCGCCTCGGACCCCATTCCCTCTCACCTTCTTAAAACCATCGCCCCTGCCCTCCTCCCTTCCTTAACTTCTATTTTTAACCACTCAATCTCCAAGGGCTCCTTCCCCTCTGCCTTCAAACATGCCCACATCTCCCCCATCCTAAAAAAACCCGCTCTTGACCCCACTTCCCCCTCCAGTTATCGTCCTATCTCCCTACTACCCTTCCTTTCCAAAATCTTAGAACGAGTCGTCTACAATCGATGCCTAGAATTCCTTAACTCCCATTCTCTCCTAGACCCCCTCCAATCTGGCTTCCGTCCCCTCCACTCTACCGAGCCTGCTCTCTCTAAGGTCACCCATGACCTCCTTCTTGCCAAATCCAATGGCTCCTACTCCATTCTGATCCTCCTTGACCTCTCTGCTGCCTTTGACACTGTCGACCATCCCCTCCTCCTCCATACCTTATCTCACCTTGGCTTCACGGACTCTGTCCTCTCCTGGTTCTCCTCTTACCTCTCTGGCCGATCATTCTCGGTCTCCTACGCTGGAGCCTCCTCCCCCTCCCATCCTTTAACTGTTGGAGTTCCTCAAGGGTCAGTTCTTGGCCCTCTTCTGTTCTCCATTTACACTCACTCACTCGGTGACCTCATCCGCTCTCACGGCTTTGACTACCATCTCTACACAGATGACATGCAGATCTACATCTCCGCCCCTGTCCTCTCCCCCTCCCTTCAGGCTCGCATCTCCTCCTGCCTCCAGGACGTCTCCACCTGGATGTCGGCCCGCCACCTAAAACTCAACATGAGCAAGACTGAGCTCCTCATCTTCCCTCCTAAGCCCGGTCCGCTCCCAGACTTCTCCATCACCGTGGATGGCACGACCATCCTTCCCGTCCCGCAGGCCCGCAATCTCGGTGTCATCCTTGACTCGTCCCTCTCGTTCACCCCACACATCCTATCCGTTACCAAGACCTGCCGGTTTCACCTCTACAATATCGCCAAGATCCGCCCTTTCCTCTCCACCCAAACGGCTACCTTACTATTACGGGCTCTCGTTATATCCCGGCTAGACTACTGTGTCAGCCTTCTCTCTGACCTCCCTTCCTCCTCTCTCGCCCTGCTCCGGTCTATTCTTCACTCCGCTGCCCGGCTCATCTTCCTGCAGAAACGATCTGGGCATGTCACTCCCCTTCTTAAACAACTCCAGTGGTTGCCTATCGACCTCCGCTCAAACATGTGGCCCAGGGGTCGACGGCGGGATAGGCGAGACCGAGGGACGGTGAGGAGGTGGGCGGCAGAGGAACGGAGCGTGCGGGGTGGGCGGTAGAAAGAGAGAAGGGAGGAGAGGTAGGAAGGGGCAAGGTGATGGAGAACCTTGAAGCCTAGAGTGAGGAGTTTTTGTTTGGAGCGGAGGTTGATAGGCAACCACTGGAGTTGTTTAAGAAGGGGAGTGACATGCCCAGATCGTTTCTGCAGGAAGATGAGCCGGGCAGCGGAATGAAGAATAGACTGGAGCGGGCGAGAGAGGAGGAAGGGAGGTCAGAGAGAAGGCTGACAGAGTAGTCTAGCCGGGATATAACGAGAGCCTGTAGCAGTAAGGTAGCCATTTGGGTGGAGAGGAAAGGGCGGATCTTGGCGATATTGTAAAGGTGAAACCGGCAGGTCTCGGTAATGGATAGGATGTGTGGGGTGAACGAGAGAGACGAGTCAAGGATGACACCGAAGGGTTTTTTAGGATAAGATAGGAGAAACATGGACATACTTTAAATCAATGAGGAAGAAGCTGTTGGAGAGCAAAAGGTTGAAGATTAGTGAGGGAGGAAAGAAAGGAGGGGGCAGTGTTTTGATAAGGAGCGAAAGTATGGGGTCATATGTGAAGTTGGAGGGGGTGGATTTTGATAAAAGGCAGGATATTTCCTCTTGAGATAATAATGAGAAAGATGGGAAAGTTGAAAAAGGGGTAGAGGGTAGGAGGGACTGGGGAGGGGCAAAGGAGATTTTAGGGAGATCACATCTGTTAAATTTTCTCAATAAAGTAGGTAGGCAGTCAGGAGCAAGTAATAAGAAAGGTAGGTGGATGGGAGTTTGAGGAGGTAGTTAAATGTCTGGATGATAATAATAATAATAATGTTGGTATTTGTTAAGTGCTTATCATGTACAGAGCACTGTTCTAAGTGCCGAGGTAGATACAGGGTAAACAGGTTGTCCCACATGAGGCTCAGTGTCAATCCCCATTTTCCAGATGAGGTAACTGAGGCACAGAGAAGTTAACTGACTTGCCCACAGTCACACAGCTGACAAGTGGCAGAGAAACTACCCCAGCCGTTAGAACAGTGCTCTGAACATAGTAAGCGCTTAACAAATACCAACATTATTATTATTATGGGATTCAAACCCATGACCTCTGACTCACAAGCCCGTGCTTTTTCCACTGAGCTATGCTGCTTCTTCTGGATCACCTGTCAAGGGCAGTGGGCATGGGTGTCAGTAAGAATGGAGAAATAATTTCACTGGGCAGAGGAGAGGGCAGTGTTAAAACATTTAAGGATAAATTTGAAGTCGATGGCTTGGCCTGATAGCTAGATTCCACTAACAGCTCTTTGCAGTCGTGCACAAGAGCAGAGGAGGTGGACTGTGGAAGTAATCTAGTAATAATGTTGGTATTTGTTAAGCGCTTACTATGTGCAGAGCACTGTTCTAAGCGCTGGGGGAGATACAGGGTAATCAGGTCGTCCCTCGTGAGGTTCACAGTTAATCCCCATTTTACAGATGAGGTAATGGAGGCATAGAGAAGTTAAGTGACTTGCCCACAGTCACACAGCTGACAAGTGGCAGAGCCGGGATTCGAACCCATGACCTCTGACTCCAAAACCCAGGCTCTTTCCACTGAGCCACGCTGATCTAGGGCTGTGGGTTAGTAGTACAAGTTTGATGAAGGGATAAGGGGAGCAAGTGAGTTGAGTTTCATAAAGCAGGTGATGTTGAGAGCATCAATTTGGTCATCAAGGGAAGGTAGTTTGGGTAGGAAGGCTAAATGGCACATGATGAGTTTGGAAAATTGAATGGAGTCGAAGGAGTCGAAGCCTCTCAAGGGGAACAGTATAGATTTATACTATAGGGGAGGAGGTGAATGGGAGAGAAGATAGGTAAGGAGGTTTGGTTAGATTTTAGAATTGATGAGGTAGACATTCTGTGGTGGCTCTAGGTGATGAGATGAAATATGTGATGATAGTTAAACAAAATTAGAAAGGTCCTTGCTTTAAATGATTATTAACTGTATTAATACTCTAAATAAAACAGGAACCAAGGTGGCCAGTGGTAGAATACAAGCATTGAACTCGGAAGGGTCTGGGTTCTAATTCTGCTGCAGCACTTGTGTGCTGTATGACCTTGAGCAAATCACTTAACTTCTTTGTACCTCAGTTACTTCATCTGCAAAAGAAGGATTAAGACTATGAGTCCCATGTAGAACATGGACTATGTCCAACCTGATTAGTTTGTATGTACTATAGTGCTTAGTACAGTGCTTGGTACATTGTAAGTGCTTAACACAAACCATTTTAAAAAAACCCAACATCAACAAAAATAAAAGCCTCAAAACTTGAGCTGGAGAGTTTAGTACTTTTAGTATTTTTATAATTCAGAAGAAAACCCCATATTTTTTTCATAAGAAATAACAGATTAACATGGAATAACATTTTTGAATATATTCCCTATAATTAGATTTAGTTTAATTTGAAACTAAAAATAATTTTGAACACTCCACATTTTATGACCTCTCTTCATTTCCTATCTTATTTTTTTCCTTTTATTTACTTACGCATCAAAAGGCTAATGTGGTGGTATAGAGGATTGGCATTGCTTTCTCTTTGTTGTTGAGTTTTGGTTACTCTGGTTGAAATCTGCAGAAGAGTAAAAATCTATTTAAATAAAAACTTTGAAAAGTTTTATATAACTCCTTAGAAGTGTGTGGTGATTAATTTTGTGATTTTATTTTAAAATTTTTATTCAAATATAAATACTACTTCATTTTCATAAATCTTATTTTCATTCAGATATAAATAGTAAATGTGGACTTTCTAATTGTACATGTACTTTTGAAAACAGTCTGTAGAAGTTGCCTGGTTAAATATTTGGAGGAAAATAACACTTGCCCCACGTGTAGAATTGTTATTCATCAGAGTCATCCTCTGCAATATATCGGGTAAGTGTACTCTATAAAAGATAAAATAATGTGTAACAGAGCAGTGCATGATAGTAGCCTTTATAACATTTTATTAATGTGATGAATGTTTGTTCTATTTTGTTTATAATATCGTCAGTTCACTTTTCATTTTGTAGTTCCCAAGGGTATATTTTTATATTTTTGAGAAACTCAGAGGAATTTGACTTGTTAGATGATTCTGTTTCCAGGGATATCAAATGATTGTTTGTTTATTTTACTCTTCACTTTGTACTAATATATTTTATTTGTAAAATATATGCATATGTGCATTTATGAATTAATTATTGATGAAAATGGCATATTCCATTATATCACTTTGGATCTAATATTTTCTGATTATTCTTGTACAGTTATTTATTGGATTAGATAATAAATCAGTCAAGCAAACAGTAGTATTCATTGAGTACCAACTTAATTTTGAAAATTCAGTTTGGAGCTGCTAAGAGGTATGAGAGTGTCCCTTTTAATTGAAAGAAGTGGTTGTTTTGAGCCCATTTAGGTGTAGAAAGACAGTTTTGGGCAGTACCTTTGATGTTTTTAAGGTTATATTCCACTCTGCCAATGTCAAATTGATGTGTATGTACAGAGTCAGGAATTTTCCTAGTCTGAACTAACTGATGTTTTTGAAATCTCGAAATAGCTGCTCTTCTAAACCTGTTTTAAGATGTTTCCCAACTACCTTGAAGAATCATGACCTAGTGGAAAGAGGATGGTCCCGGGAGTCAGATGACCTGGGTTCTAATCCTGTCTCTGCCATTTATATGCTGTGTGGGCATGGAAAAGTTACCTAATTTCTTTGTGTGTCAATTTCCCCATATGTAAAATGGCCATCTATTCATTCATTCATTCATTCGTATTTCTTAAATGTTTACTATATGCTAAGTACTCTGCCAAGCACTTGGGAGAGTACAATACAACAACAACAGATACCTTCCCTGCCCACAACAAGTTCACAGTCTAGAGGGGGAGAAAGACATTAATTAAAAAAAATCATAAGTACAGTTATAAATGAATGATGTCATTCAGTTATTGGTATTTATTGAACTCTTAATGTAGGCTGAGCACTGTACTAGCACTTGGGAGAAGACAATAAAACAGAGTTAGTAGATATGTTCCTGCCCACAGAGAGTTTATGTCTGGAAAGGAGTTTATTATATTGATACGTAACATGTCCTCCAAAACTTTATAATCTGTTGGCTGGAAAGCAGTAAAAAAGCATGTACAAATGGTGGTAGGAGGAGGAAAAATAAGGATTTGGTTGGGAGTGGTAAAATATGGTGGCATGAAATTACAATAAATAATTGAAAATACAACAATACGTAAATATGTTTGGAGCCGTACCTTGGATTTTTTATTTGACCAAAATACTTTCATAACCAGTCACCTCACTTTAAACTTTACAATATATGTATAAGATCAGGAGAGGCAGATATTTTAATTTCCATTTACAGATGATAAAAATTGAGACAAACAGAGATTAAGATACTTGCTCATGGCTACACAAAATCTGCGTCAACCTCTCCCCTTTAGATTATGCTACTTCTTCATATGAAGTATAAGACGTATTTCTTAAAGTATGAAATCCATGGTCTCTTTAAAAGATATACATAATTTTAACTTTAAAAGTCTGAGCTGCTCAGATACAGACTATCTCAGATACTAAGATGTATTCCCATTTAGCCTCTTCATACCCCTCTTGCCATTTCTTCCTGCTCTCCAGCCAAATGCAGTCTGTGGAATGCCTGCTGTGCTGCCACCTTGTTAATCCAAGCATTTATTAATCCTGTCTTGGTTACTACCTCAGCCTCTTGGCTGACCTCCCACCTTTCTGTCTCTTCCCACTCCAGTCCATACTGCCTTCTGCTGCGTGGCTGCGTGGATCATTTTTGTACAAAAACATTCAGGCCATTTTTCCCACTCTTCAAGAACTTCCAGTGGTTGCCTAACCATCTCCTCATCTTCCAGAAACTTTTTACCATCAGCTTTAAAACATTATCACCTTGACCCCTTCTACTTCACCTCTCCACTCTCATTCATTCATTCATTCAATTCATTCAATTGTATTTACTGAGTGCTTACTGTGTGCAGAGCACTGTACTAAGCACTTGGAAAATACAGTTCTGCAACAGATAGAGACAATCCTGACCCAACAGACAGCTCACAGTCTAGAAGAGTGAGACAGATAACAGAACAAAACAAGTGGATAGACATCATTAGCATCAAAATAGATAACCAGAATTATAGATATATATGCCTCATTAAGAGGAGCAGAGTGTGCAGGCTGGGCTGTAGGAGGGGGCAAGGTGATGGAGAGCTCTGAAGCCACTATTCCTACTACAAACTAGCCTGCCCACTTCGCTTCTCTTTGCCAGCCTACTTATTATACCTTGTTCTTGTGTATCTTGGGGACGACCTCTGGCTCCCATCCCGCCTCTGTCCTGGAACACCCTCCCTCCTCAAATTGGATAGACAATTACTATCCCTGCTTCTAAGCCTTCTTGAAGGCACATCTCTTCCAAGAGACCTTCCCTAACTAAACCCTCATTTCCTCTTTTTCCATTCCCTCCTACATCTCCGTGACTTGCTCCCTTTACTGACCGCTGCCCCCCCAACAGTCCCACAGCATATATGTACATATCCATAATTATTTAATTTATAGAGGTATCTTTCTCCACCTCTAGACTGTAAGCTGATTGGGGCCAAGGATTGTGTTTGTTAAATTGTTGTGCTAAACTCTCCCAAGCATTTAGTACAGTACCTGCACACAGGACGTGTTCAGTAAATGCAATTAATGATGTTTGATTGATCAATTGAACATATGGAAGCTTCCTTTTACCCATAAGGAGACTGATGCAGTAATCCAAGCAGGATAAGAAGAGTGATTGTATTAACCTGGTAGCAGTTTGGCTGGAGAGGAAAGGGCAGATTTTAGCAATGTTATGAAGGTGGGACAGACAGGAGTTAGTGGTGGATTGAATATGTGGGTTGATTGAGAGAGAGGAGTCAAGGATAATGCCAAGGTTACAGGCTTGTGAGACAGAAAAGGATGGTAGTGCTATCTACAGTGATAGGAAAGTCAAGGGGTGGGCAAGGTTTGGGTGGAAAGATAAGGAGTTCAATTTGGGACAAGTTAAACTTGAAGTGATGGTAGGACATCCAAATAGAGATGGCTGGGTTGTAGTAGGAGAGTAGTGAAGTGTGGTAGGAAGGAGCAAGGGGATTGAGTGATTTAAAGCTAGTGGTGAGAAGTTTCTGTTTGATGTGATAGTGGATGTGGAAGTGGAGGTGGAGGTTTTGTATAGACGTTTCCCAAGTGTACTCCCTAAGCACTCAGTAAATACCAGTGATTGATTGATAGCTACCCACACCTTCTGAATCTTGCTTCTCAGACTCCAGACACTCTTTCTCTTCATGACTTCAGTCACTCCTCAGTTTTCCAGGGATTTTCAGTGGCAGGGCTGGGCATATTAATGACATTCATGAATTTAGGACAAAGCTCCTAACCATACACACTCACAGCATTCAGACACCCATCCTCCATAGTGATAGTTTGTGCATAGGATTAAACAATAAATTAAAATAATAAATATCAATCTAATTTTTTTAAATTAACAAAATTAGATACACCTGCTGAGACTGCTCATAGTGGGGACTTTTTAAATGGTATTTTAAAAATTCATTCAGTCATATTTATTGAGCGCTTTGTGCAGAGCACTGTACTAAGTTCTTGGAAAGTACAATTCAGCAATAAAGAGAGACAATTCCATCCCAAAATGGGCTTACAGTCTAGAATGGGGGGGTGACAGACTTCAAAACATTGAAACAGGCATCAATAGCATCATTATAAATAGAATTATAAATACATATCAAAACAAGTAAACAGGCATTAAAATAAATAAATGCAATTATTCATATGTATATATATACACAAGTGCTGCAGGGCGGAGGTGAGGGTAGAGCAGAGGGAGTGACTAGGGACAATGTGGTGGGGATGGGGCACTGAGGAAAAAGCCTATTGGAGGAGGTGAGCCCTCAGTAGAGCTTCGAAGGGGGGAAGTGTGATTGTTTGGCAGATTTGAGGAGGGAGGGCGTTCCAGGCCAGAGATAGGACGTGGGCCGGGGTTAATGGCAGGACAGGTGAGAACAAGGCACAGAGACAAAGTTAGCATCAGAAGAGAGGAATGTGCGGGCTGGGATGTCGAAGAAGAGAGGTGATGTGAGAAGGGACAAGTTGATGGAGAGCTTTGACAGCAATAGTGAGGAGTTCTTGGTTGATACGGAGGTTGATACGGAGGTCGAATGAAGAGAAAAAGATGAGGACTAGAGTTGGAGCCATTGGATTTGGCAAGAAGGAGGTCTTTGTTGACCTCTGAGAGGGTGGTTTCAGTGGAGTTGGGGGGACAGAAACCAGAAAGGAGGTGGTCCAGGAGAGAGTTGGAGGAGAGGAATTTGGGGCAGCGAGTGAAGACTACTTGCTCCACGAGTTTGGAAAGTAAGGGTAGGAGGGAGTTGGGAGTTGGTAACTGGAAGGGGCTGTGGGATTGAGGGAGGGTTTTTTTAGGATGGGGGAGACAATGGTATGTTCGAAGGCAGAGGGGAAGAAGCAATTGGAGAATGAGTGGTTGAAGATGGAAGTAAAAGAGGGGAGGAGGGAAGGGGCGAGAGATTTTATAAGGTGGGAGGGATTGTGGTCTGAAGCAATTGTGGAGGGGTGGCAATTGCGAGAAGGAAGGAGATCTCCTCTGAAGATACTCCTGGGAAGGATGGGAAAGTAGAAGAAGGGGTTGAGAGAAGGGGATGGAGAAATGGGAGGGGTGATTTTGGGGAGTTCAGATCTGATGGTGTTAATTTTCTTAATAAAGTAGATGGCCAGATCATTGTGGTGGGGGATGGGGCGGGGGTAGGGGGCCTGAGGAGGGAGTTAAATGACCAGAACAGCTGCCAAGGGTGCTGGGCATGGATGTTAATAAAGGAAGAGAAATAATATTGCCTGGCAAAGAAATAGGCAAAGTTAAGACAAGAAAGGACAAATTTAAATTCGACAAGATTGACTTGGAATTTAGATTTCCATCAGCAATGTTCAGCGGCTCAAGCATAAGAGTGAAGGAGGTGGACAGTGGAGGTGATCCAGGGCTGTGGGTTAGAGGTGCAAGATCAACGAAGGGATGGGGTGTAGTTGAGTTGAGTAGAGAGGGTGGAGTTGATAGCATCAATTTGGTCATTAAGAGTGGGTAGAATGGATAGGGAGGCAAGGTGGAGTGTAATGCGCTGAGAGAGATGGATGGGGTGAAAGAGTGGAGGTCTCTGTGGGGAAATAGTAAAGATTTATGGGGAGAGAGGAGACAAGTGAGAAGGTTACGGTCAGTGAGAGGAATTTCAGAGTTAGTGAAGGTGGAGATTATGCAACGGTTATAGATGTTGAGATCAAGTGTGTGTCCTAGTTGGTGAGTGGGCGAAGTGGGGTGGAGCAGTAAGTTGGACGAGTTGAGGAGTGATAGAAAGCGAGCTGCAGAGGAGTAACCAGATACATCCATGTAAATGTTGAAGTCTCCAAGGATCAAAATGGTCATGGAAAAAGAGAGAAGGGAGGTGGAAAAAGGGGTCAAAATGTTTAAAGAAGTTGGAGACGGGATCAGGGAGGTGGTAGATGATGGCTACAAGAACCTGGAGGGAGTGGTAGAGGTGGATGATATAGGCTTCAAAGAAAGGGAAGACAAGGGAAGGGGAAGGAGGAATGCTGTGAAAGTCACTGGGGTGTGAGGAGGAACCCGACACCTCCTCCTTTCCCAGTGAGTCTGGGGGAGTGGGGGAAGAAGAGTCCTCCGCAGGAGAGAGCAGCAGGAGACCACGTTTTCAGGGCCAAGCCAGGTTTCAGTGATGGCAAGGAGGAGGAGAGAGCATAAGTAAGTGCTGTGAAAGATACAAGCTAAGCAAGTTGAACATAGTTCTTTGGGCTCAGAGTCTTAATTCCATTTCCTGGAAGGGATAACTGAGGCACAGAAAAGTAAAGTTTACTTATATAAAGGAATTAATAAATCTTGTTCTTAGATTACCTCAGGGTCTCTTCATATGGCTCCAAGAAACCAAAATTTTCAAACTGACAAGATATAGTTGGAGATTTATGGCTTTAGACATTAGCCCATTGCATCATTCATTCATTCATTCATTTATTCATTCACTCAGTTGTATTTATTGAGGATTTACTGTGTGCAGAGCACTGTACTAAGCATTTGGAAAGTATAATTTGGCAACAGATAGACAATCCCTACCTGACAGTGGACTCACAGACTAGAAGGGAGAGACAGACAACAAAACAAAACAAGTAAACAGGCACCACTACCATCAAAATAGATAAATAGAACCATAGATAATCTCATTAATTCATTCATTCAGTCGTATTTATTGAGCACTTACTGTGTGTAGAGCACTGTACTAAGCGCTTGGAAAGTATAATCAGCATTAAAGAGAGACAATCCCTGCCCACTCAGGGCTTACAGTCTAGAAGGGGGAAGACAGATATCAAAACAAGTAAACAGGCAACAATATAAATAAATAAAATCATAGATACGTGATAATAATGTTGGTATTTGTTAAGCCCTTACTATGTGCAGAGCACTGTTCTAAGCGCTGGGGTAGATACAGCGTAATCAGGTTAATAATAATAATAATGTTGGTATTTGTTAAGCGCTTACTATGTGCCGAGCACTGTTCTCAGCGCTGGGGTAGACATAGGGGAATCAGGTTGTCCCACGTGAGGCTCACAGTTAATCCCCATTTTACAGATGAGGTAACTGAGGCACAGAGAAGTTGTGACTTGCCCACAGTCATACAGGTGACAAGTGGCAGAGCCGGGAGTCGAACTAATGACCTCTGACTCCGAAGCCCAGGCTCTTTCCACTGAGCCATACTGCTTCCCCTACACATCAAAACAAGTATACAGGCATCAATAGAAATAAATAGAATTATGCATATATGCATAAGTGCTGTTGAGTTTGGGGGGAAGAGCAAGGGGAGTGATATGAAGTGATACAGACGGGAGGGCGAGCTGAGGAAGAGGTATTCTTCATTCCACTGCCCGGATCATCTCCCTACAGAAACATTCAGGGCATGTCACTCCCCTCCTCCAAACCCTCCAGTGATTGCCCATCAACTTCCGTACAAAACAAAATCTCCTCACTCTGGGCTTCAGAGGTCTCCATCACCTTGCCCCCTCCTACCTCAACTCCCTTATCTCTTTCTACTGCCCACCCCGTACACTCCGCTCCTCTGCTGCTCACCTCCTCACTGTCCCCTGTTCACGCCTATCCCGCTGTCAACCCCGGCCCACGTCCTGCCACTGTCCTGGAATGCTCTCCCTCCTCACGTCCGCCAAACTAACTCTCTTCCCTTCTTGAAAGACCTACTGAGAGCTCACTTCCTCCAGGAGGCCTTCCCAGACTGAGCCCCCCATTTCCTTCTGCTCTCCCTCACCCCACAGCTCTTCCCCCTTTTCCTCCCCTCATCACTGTGCTCATTTGTATATATTATTTATTACCCTGTTTATTTTGTTAATGAGGTGTGTATCTCCCTGATCTTATTTATGTTGATGATGTTGTTTTGTTTTGTTCTGTTTTGCTTTGCTGTCTGCCTCCCCCATTTAAACTGTGAGCCTTTCACTGGGCAGGGATTGTCTCTATCTTTTGCGGAATTGTACATTCCAAGCGCTTTGTACAGTGCTCTGTATAGTAGGCGCTCAATAAATACTATTGAATGAATGAATGAAGAGGCAAGGGGGCTTAGTCTGGGAAGGCCTCTTGAAGGAGGTGAGCCTCCAGGAGGGCTTTGAAGCGGCGAGAAGTTCTTGCACATAATTAATAAAATAAGTAGAGCAGTAAATATGTACAAAATATACAAGTGCTCTAGGGAAAGGAAAGGGGTAGAGGAGAGGGATGGAGTAGAGGCAATGGGGAGGGGAGGAGGAGCAGAGGGAAAGGGAGGGCTCAGTTTGGGAAGGCCTCCTGGAGGAGGTGAGCTCTCAGGATTTTGAAGGGGGAAGAGAGTTAGTTTGGCAGATGTGAGGAGGGAGGGCATTCCAGGTCATTGGTAAGGACGTGGGCCAGGGGTTGACGGCAGGACAGGCAGGAAGGAAGCACAGTGAGGAGGTTAGGGGACGAGTTGAGTGAGCACACTGGGCTGTAGAAGGAGAGGAAGGGGCAAGGTGATGGAGAGCTTTGGAGCCAATAGTGAGGAATTTTTGCTTCTTACAAAGGGTGATAGGCAGAGACTGGAGATTTTTTCAGGGGGTGACATGCCCAGAGTGTTTCTGCAGAAAGATAATCTGGGCAGTGAAGTATAGACTAAAGTGTGGAGAGACAGGAGGATGGGAGATCAGAAAGGAAGCTGATACAGTAATCCAGTCGGGATCAGATGGGTGACTGTACTAACGTGGTAGCGGCCTTGGTGGAAAGGAAAGGGCGGATCATGGTGGTTTTGTGAAGGTGAGACTGGCAGATTTTGGTGATGGATTGATATATGGAGTGAATGCGAGAACAGAGTCAAGGATGACACAAAGTTGTGGACTTGCGAGATGGGAGATGGTAGTGCCTTTTTCAGAGATGAGAAAGTCAGGGAGAGGCCAGAGTTTGGGAGGGAAGATGAGCTCCGTCTTGGACATGTTGAGTTTCAGGTGGTGGGAGGACATCCAGGGGGAGATATGCTGAAGGCAGAAGGAGCTGTGAGCCTGGAGGAAGAGAGAGAGGACGGGGAGGAGATGTAGATTTGGGTATCATCCTCAAAGAGATGATAGTTGAAGGTGTGGCAGAGAATGAGTTGTCAGTGGGTGTTAGTAAGGGAAGAGAAATAGTTTTGCCTGCAGAGGAGAGGACAGAGTTAAGAGACAAGAAAGGATAAACTTAAAGTGGACAAGGTTGGTCTGGTCATTCAGTCATGTTTATTTAGTGCTTAATGTGCACAGAGTACTGTACTCAGTGCTTGGGAGTGTACAATAAAACAATAAATAGACACATTCCTTACCCACAAAAGCATTGTCTAGATGGGGTGACTTTCATTAATATGTAATATATAATATGTAGGGCTCAGAGTGGGGATGAATAAAGGGAGCAAGTTAGGGCAAAGCAGAGAGGAGTGGGGAAGAGGAGAGGAGGGCTTAGTCAGGGAAGCTAATTGCCCTGAGAGCATAAACTACTTGTTAATTAAGGTGAGTTCCCTCCTATTGGAAGGCGACTTGATAGATGTATGGACTTGCAAGAGGAAATATAATTTTACTCACTTCACTTCACTTGGCAAAGTCAGAAAATTTCAAATGTGGTAAAGACAGAACTCAGAATTTGGTAACAATGCCAGGACATATAGACCGATATATAATGAATCTCTTAAGAAAAAGAAAAAAATGAAAAATACCATGAATATTTGAATACTGTCAAATATTGGCCGCAGTCAGGTGTATTTATGTCACTAAAGTCACGAACATTATTGGCACCACAGTTGCAGATCTAGGGGAATTGGCATGGCGTAGTGGATAGAGCATGGGTCTGGGAGTCAGAAGGTTATGAGTTCTAACCCTGGCTCCACTCTTTGTCTTCTCTGTGACCTTGGGCAAGTCCCTGTAGTTCTCTGTGCCTCAATTACCTCATCTTTAAAATGGAGATTATTATGTGAGCCCAAGAGGGACAGGGACTGTATCCAACCCAATTTGCTGTACCCACTACAGTGCTTAGTACAGTGCTTGGCACACAGTAAGCACTTAACAAATACCACTGTTGTTTCTGTTATTATTATTATTGTTAACTCCTCATCTTCCCCCCCAAAACCCTGTCTTGCCCCTGACTTTCCCCTCACTGTGGAAGGCACCATCATCCTTCCTATCTCACAAGCCCATAACATTGTCATTATCCTTGACTCCTCTCTCATTCAACCCACATATTCAACCCATTACTAAATCCTGTTCATGACCCTCATAACATCACTAAAATCCACCCTTTACATTCCAGCCAAAGGCTTATCAAATTAGTCCAAGCACTCATCCTATCCTTCCTTGATTACTGAGTCATCTTTCTTGCTGACTTCCTGACTAGCTGACCTGCCAGTCTTCTTTCTCTCGCCACTCCAGTCCATACTTCAGTCTCCTGAACACATCATTTTTGAGAAGAAACATTTAGGCCATGATTCCCCTCTCAAAAACCTCCAGTGGTTGCCCATTCACCTCCTCATCCAACAGAAACTTCTCACCATTGGTTTTAGATTACTGTCACCTTGCCCCCCCACCTCACCTCTGTACTCTACTACTACAGCCTAGCCCACACACTTCACTTCTCACTTTTCTTCCATCTTGTCTGACTTGCCGTTGACCTCTTACCCTTGTCCTGCCTCTGGCCTGGAATATCCTCCCTCTTCATACCTAATAGGCAATTACTCTCTTTTGCTTCAAAGCCTTTTGGAAGGCACATTTCCTCCAAGAGGCCTTCCCTGACTAAGCCCTGCTTTCATCTTCTCCCATTCCCTTTTGGTTTGCCCTGACTTGCTCCCTTTATTTATCCGTACTCCCAGCATCCCGGCACTTATGTGCATAGCTATAATTTTATGAATTTATATTAATGTCTGTCTCATGCTTTAGACTGTAAGCTCCTTGTGGGCAGGGAATGTGAGAAGCAGCATGGCGTAGTTCACAGCCATGGAAGTCAGAAGGTGATGAGTTCTAATGCTGGCTCCGCCACTTATCTTTTTGTGACCTTGGCTAAATCACTTCACTTCTCAGTAACCTCATTTGTAAAATGGGGAGATTGTGAGCCCCATGTGGGACAGGGACTGTGTCCAACCCAATTTGCTTGTATCCACCCCGAAGTGTAGTACAGTGCTTGGCACATAGTATGTGATTAACAAATTCCATATTTATCCTAGTGAATAGATTACAGACCTGAGAGTCAGAAAGAGCTGAGTTCTAATCCTGCTTCATCACTTGTCTGCTGTGTGACTTTGGGCAAGTCACTTAACTTCTCTGTGCATAAATTTCCCCATCTGTAAAATGAGATTAAGACTGTGAGCCCCATGTGGCACAGGGATGTGACCAACTGATCAGCTTGTGTCTACCCCAGAGCTTAGAACAGTGCTTGACAGTGTTTAACAAATACTATTATCGATATTATCATTATGTGTCATTTATATTGTTATACTGTACTCTCCCAAGCACATAGTTGAATGCTCTGCACACAGTAAAGCACTCAATAAATGCGATTGACTGACTATCTGTAATTTATTTTAATTTCTGTCTGCCCCCTTAGATTGAAAACTCCTTGCGAGCAGGGAGCATTACTGCTAACTCTAGTCTATTGTATTCTCCTACATGCTTACAGTACTTTGCATACAGGAAATTCTTAATAAAATGTGGTCTAGTGGTTTAATGGGAGTCAGAGAATCTGAGTTCTAATTCCGCCCCCCAAATATCTGGTGTGTGACCTTTAGCAAGACACTTCACTTCACTAGGTCTCAGTTACCACTTTTTAAAGTGGGAATATAGACCATGAGCCCCACATGGGACATGGACTGTTTTGACTAGCTGACTAAGAGAAGCAGCATGGCCCAGTGGCTAGAGCATGGACCTGCAAGTTAGAAGGACCCAGGATCTAATACTGGCTCCAGCACTTGTCTGCTTTGAGCTTCATGAACTGTGTCCAACCCGATTATCTAGTATCTACCCCAGTACTTTGTATGGTGTCTGGCACATAGTAAGCCATAAAAAAAGCATGTGAGAGATTGAGCCATAAACCAAATATATATAAAATCACGATGAGTGCTGAATTTAATAAGTAATTGGGAAATTTACAGACACAGTATGTCCTAGTGGAAAGAGCAAAGGCTTTCAGTGCAAAGAGACAGAGGACCTGGGTTCTCCTCCCGGCTCTTCCACTTGTTTGCTCTGTGACTATGGACAGGTTGCTTGACTTACTTGTGCCTCAGTTTCCTCATCTGTTAAATGGGAATTGAATCTTATTCCCTCTATTAAACTAAGCCCCATGTGGAACAGAGGCTATTTCCTACCTATCTGGTAACTATCACAGGGTTCAGAATAGAGCTTGCCACATAGTATCACTTAACAAATACCAAAATTATTAACAAAATTACAAGACCTTTTGAGTTAAATAGGGTGTGAATGTGCCCAGCTAGCACTTACTCCAGAAGACATAATAGCTGCTGACATCTGTCCTCTTCCAGTACTGAATTTCAGGATCAGCCCAGAGAATCTGTGAAGTGCAATGCTAATCAGTCAGTCATTGGCATATTTTTTAATGTTGGTATTTGTTAAGCGCTTACTACATGCCGAGCACTGTTCTAAGCGCTGGGGGAGATACAGAGTAATCAGGTTGTGCCACGTGAGGCTCACAGTTAATCCCCATTTTACAGATGAGGTAACTAAGGCCCAGAGAAGTGAAGTGACTTGCCCACAGTCACACAGCTGACAGGTGGCAGAGCCGGGATTTGAACTCATGTCCTCTGACTCCCAAGCCCCTGCTCTTTCCACTGAGCCACGCTGCTTCTCTAATGTGTACTATCAATCAATCAATCATTCAGTCATATTTACTGAGTGCTTCCTAATGTGCAGGACACTTTACTAAGTAGTTGGAAGAGTATGATAAAACAATAAATAGACACATTGCCTGCCCGCCATGAGCTGACCATCTATAGGAGGAGACAAACATTAATATAAATGAATTATGGCTGTGTACATAAGTGCTGTGAGACTGGGCAACACAGAAGGGAGGGGGAAAAAGGAAATGAGGGTTAGTCAGGAAAGACCTTTTGTAGGAGATGTGCCTTCAGTGAGGCTTTGGAGGGGGGATAGTAACTTGAAATGAGAAAGGAAGGCATTCCAGGCCAGAGGCAGGACATGGACAAGAGATCAACAGTGAGATAGATGAGACTAAGGTAAAGTGAGGGATTGGCATTAGAGTAGCAAAATGTGCAGGCTGGCTTGTAGGAGTAGAGTAACAATCTGATGAAAGGGAGGACAAGATGAATAAGTGCTTTAAAGCTAATGTTTGATGGGGAAGTAAATGGGCAACCATTGGAGGTCCTTGAGGAGAAGGGTCTTCTGCGGAGTGTTTTTGTAAAAAAGTGATCCTGGTAGCAGAATGAAGCCTGAACTGGAGTAGGGAGTAACAGGAGACAGAGAGATGTCAGCAAAGAGGCTGATGCAGTAATCAAGGCAGGATAGGCTAAATGGTTGGACTAATGTGGTAGCAGTTTGGATGGAAAGGAAAGGACCAATTTTAGCGATGTTGTGAACATTAAACTGTCAGAATTTAATGGTAGATTCATTGTATGGGTTGAATGAGAGCACTGTTAAGGATAATGCCAAGGTTATGGGCTTGGGAGTCAGGAAGGACTGTCTACAGTGATGGGAGAGTCCAGGGGAGGATAGGGTTTGGTGGGAAAATAAGGAGTTCTGTTTTAAACAAGTTCAGTTTGAGGTGTTGACAGCCTCTCCAGCTAGAGATGCCTTGATGGCAGAAGAAATGTGAGACTGCAGAGAGAGAGAGAGAGAGAGAGAGAGAGAGAGAAAGAGAGAACAGGGCTGGAGATGTAAATTTGGAAATCATCTGGTAATTGAAGACTTGCTGAGTGAATGAGTTCTCCAGGGGAATGGGTGTACTTGGAGAATAGAAGGGTACTCAAAACTAAACAATGAGGCACTCCCACAATTAGTGGGTGAAAGGCAAAGAAGAAGCCCACAAAAGAGACTGAGCCAGAGAGACAGGAAGAGAACCAGCAGGTCAGTGTCAGTGAAGCCGAGGTTGGGTAAAATTTCTAGGAGAAGGGGTGGTGAACAGTGTCAAAGGCAATTGGGAGGTTGAGGAAGATTAGGATGGAGAAAGGGCTGTTGGATTTGGCAAGAGGAGATTATTTGTGACCTTTGAGAGGGCAGTTTCTGCGCAGTGAAGAAGACAGAAGGCAGATTGGAGAAGGTCAAGGAGAGAATTGGAGGAGAGGAACTTGAAACAGCAGGTATAGACAGCTTACTCAAGGCTTTTGGAGATGAATGGTAGTAGGGAACCATGGGGTCAAGGCAGGATTTTTTTTAGGATGGGGAGACACGAGCATGTTTGCAAGCAGTGAGGAAAAAAACATTGGAATAATAATATTTGTGGTTTTTGTTGATTGCTTACTGTATGTCAGACACTATTAAATGCTGGGGTGGATACAAGCATATTGGGTCAGACGCATTCCCTGTTCCACGAGGGGCTCACAGTCTCAATCCCCATTTTGCAAATGAGGTAACTGAGGCACAGAGAAATAGAGTGACTTGCCAAGGTCACACAGCAGACCCCTCTCCTCGTCCAGGGCCCCGCCACCTCCTTCCCATCCAAACCCTCCCCTCCCCCCGCCCTCCCCCCCCTCCTCCCCTTGCACCCACAGCTACTTTCAAGTGTGGCCTCTGGAACCCCCGCTCTATTACAGGCAAGCTACCTTTCATCCATGACCTTTTCCTCTCCCGCTCTCTCCTCCTCCTCGCCCTTTCGGAAACGTGGCTCTCTTCCGAAGACACGGTCTCCGCCGCCGCTCTCTCCAGCGGAGGCCTCTCCTTCTCCCACTCCCCCAGACTCACCGGTAAGGGAGGAGGCGTCAGCTTCCTCCTCTCGCCCCGATGCCGCTTCCGCACTATCCCTCCTCCCCCCTCCCTCTCCTTCCCCTCCTTCGAAGCCCATATCATTCGCCTCTACCACCCACTCCAGTTACTTGTCGCCGTCATCTACCGCCCTCCCGGTCCCACCTCCGACTTCTTCAACCACCTTGACCCCTTTCTCACCTTCCTCCTCTCCTTCTCTCTGCCCACTCTGATCCTTGGAGACTTCAACATCCATACGGATGTACCCGACGACTCCTCTGCCGCCCGCCTGCTATCCCTCCTCGACTCTGCCGACCTCCTCCTCCACCATACCGCGCCCACTCACCGACTCGGTCACACCCTCGATCTCGTCATCTCCTACCGCTGCACTATCTCCTCACTCACCAACTCTGAAATCCCTCTCTCTGACCATAACCTTCTCACCTGCCTCATCTCTCACACTCCCTCCCCCTGCAAATCTTCGCTACTGCCCCACAGAGACCTCCGCTCTCTCGATCCCATCCGTCTTTCCAATAGCATCTCTCCTCACCTTGCCGCCCTGTCCTCTCTTCCCACTCTCGACGAGCGGGTCTCCGCTCTCAACTCCACCCTCTCTACTCATCTCGACTCTCTCGCCCCCCTTTCCCTCCGCCGCTCTCGCTCCACTAACCCACAGCCCTGGATCACCTCCTCCGTCCGCCTCCTACGCTCCTATGCTCGAGCTGCTGAGCGCTGCTGGCGAATGTCCAAGCACCAAGCCGACCTCACACACTTCAAATTTATTCTTTCCTGCCTTAACTCTGCCCTCTCCTCCGCCAGGCAAAGCTTCTTCTCCTCCCTCATCGACACCCATGCCCGTCACCCCCGCCGATTGTTCCGGACCTTTAACTCTCTCCTTAGGCCCCCTGTTCCTCCCCCTCCCCCATCTCTCACCCCTAATGATCTGGCCACCTATTTCCTCACGAAAATCAACACGATCAGGTCTGAGCTCCCCAAAGTCACCCCTCCGCCTCTCCCCTCCCCCCCAACAACTCCCTCCCCTACTTTCCCATCCTTCCCTGCAGTATCCTCAGAGGAGATCTCCTCCCTCCTCGCAAGTGCCACCCCCTCCACCTGCGCCTCGGACCCCATTCCCTCTCACCTTCTTAAAACCATCGCCCCTGTCCTCCTCCCCTCCTTAACTTCTATTTTTAACCACTCAATCTCCAAGGGCTCCTTCCCCTCTGCCTTCAAACACGCCCACGTCTCCCCCATCCTAAAAAAAACCCGCTCTTGACCCCACTTCCCCCTCCAGTTATCGTCCTATCTCCCTACTACCCTTCCTTTCCAAAATCTTAGAACGAGTCGTCTACAATCGATGCCTAGAATTCCTTAACTCCCATTCTCTCCTAGACCCCCTCCAATCTGGCTTCCGTCCCCTCCACTCTACCGAGACTGCTCTCTCTAAGGTCACCCATGACCTCCTTCTTGCCAAATCCAATGGCTCCTACTCCATTCTGATCCTCCTTGACCTCTCTGCTGCCTTTGACACTGTCGACCATCCCCTCCTCCTCCATACCTTATCTCACCTTGGCTTCACGGACTCTGTCCTCTCCTGGTTCTCCTCTTACCTCTCTGGCCGATCATTCTCGGTCTCCTACGCTGGAGCCTCCTCCCCCTCCCATCCTTTAACTGTTGGAGTTCCTCAAGGGTCAGTTCTTGGCCCTCTTCTGTTCTCCATTTACACTCACTCCCTCGGTGAACTCATCCGCTCTCACGGCTTTGACTACCATCTCTACGCAGATGACACGCAGATCTACATCTCCGCCCCTGTCCTCTCCCCCTCCCTTCAGGCTCGCATCTCCTCCTGCCTCCGGGACTTCTCCACCTGGATGTCGGCCCGCCACCTAAAACTCAACATGAGCAAGACTGAGCTCCTCATCTTCCCTCCCAAGCCCGGTCCGCTCCCAGACTTCTCCATCACCGTGGATGGCACGACCATCCTTCCCATCCCGCAGGCTCGCAATCTCGGTGTCATCCTTGACTCATCCCTCTCGTTCACCCCACACATCCTATCCGTTACCAAGACCTGCCGGTTTCACCTCTACAATATCGCCAAGATCCGCCCTTTCCTCTCCACCCAAACGGCTACCTTACTATTACAGGCTCTCGTTATATCCCGGCTAGACTACTGTGTCAGCCTTCTCTCTGACCTCCCTTCCTCCTCTCTCGCCCCGCTCCGGTCTATTCTTCACTCCGCTGCCCGGCTCATCTTCCTGCAGAAACGATCTGGGCATGTCACTCCCCTTCTTAAACAACTCCAGTGGTTGCCTATCGACCTCCGCTCCAAACAAAAACTCCTCACTCTAGGCTTCAAGGCTCTCCATCACCTTGCCCCTTCCTACCTCTCCTCCCTTCTCTCTTTCTACCGCCCACCCCGCACGCTCCGCTCCTCTGCCGCCCACCTCCTCGCCGTCCCTCGGTCTCGCCTATCCCGCTGTCGACCCCTGGGTCACGTCCTCCCGCGGTCCTGGAACGCCCTCCCTCCTCACCTCCGCCAAACTGATTCTCTTTCCCTCTTCAAAACCTTACTTAAAAATCACCTCCTCCAAGAGGCGTTCCCAGACTGAGCTCCTCTTCCCCCTCTACTCCCTCTGCCATCCCCCCTTTACCTCTCCGCAGCTAAAGCCTCATTTTCCCCTTTTCCCTCTGCTCCTCCACCTCTCCCTTCCATCCCCACAGCACTGTACCCGTCCGCTCAACTGTATATATTTTCGTTACCCTATTTATTTTGTTAATGAATTGTACATCGCCTTGATTCTATTTAGTTGCCGTTGTTTTTACGAGATGTTCTTCCCCTTGACGCTGTTTAGTGCCATTGTTCTTGTCTGTCCGTCTCCCCCGATTAGACTGTAAGCCCGTCAAACGGCAGGGACTGTCTCTATCTGTTGCCGACTTGTTCATCCCAAGCGCTTAGTACAGTGCTCTGCACATAGTAAGCGCTCAATAAATACTATTGAATGAATGAATGAAAAGTGGCAGAGCTGGAATTAGAACCCCTTACCTCCTGACTCCCAGGCCAATGCTCTATTCACTTCACCACGGAACTATGTACTGTGTACCATGTTTACAACACTATTCCTAAAACCTTGGGAGGGAACAGTAAAGTGCTATCTTTCCTGTCACCAGTCCATACTTAACTGTGCTGTACGAGATCATTTTTCAGAAAAAAAAATTCAGTTCATATCTCCCACTCCCCAAAAACTTCAGTGGCTACCCAAACTTTGTACCATCAGCTTTAAAACAGTTAGCTCACCCCATCCTACCTCATCTCACTGGTCTCCTACTACAGTCTAGTGAGCACACTGTATTCCTTTAGGTGCCAGCTTACTCAAGTGTCCCAATTTCATCTGTCTCGCCGCCGACTCTTTCCCATATCCTTCCTCTAGCCTGGAACTCCCTCTGCATCTACATATTCCAGAGCACCACTTTCCTAAACCTCAAGTATTATTAAGGCCTCATTACCTCCAAGAGTCCTTCCTTTATTAAGCCCTTTTTTCCCCAACTAACCCTCTCATTTATGCACTTGGATCTATGGTCTTTGGGCATGTGATATTCACCCCATCCTCAACCTCACAGCATTATCTATAAATTATATATATCTGTAAATCATATACTATAAATTACTTATTTACTGTACCAAACAAACTCCTTTCATTCATTCTTCAATCATATTTATTGAGCACTTACTGTATGCAGAGCACTGTACTAAGAACTTGGAAAGTACAATTCAGCAACAGAGACGATCCCTAGCAAACAGTGAGCTCACAGTCTAGAAGGGAGAGATAGACAACAAACAAAATAAGTAGACAGGCATCAGTAGCATCAAAACAGATACATAGAATTACAGATATATACACCTTAATAATAAAGTAAATAGAATAATAAATATATACAAATATACACAAGTGCTGTGGGGCAGGGAAGTGTGTAGAGCAGAGGGAGGGAGTAGGGGTTCTGGGGAGGGGAGGAGAAGCAGAGGAAAAGGGGGGCTCAGTGTGGGAAGACCTCCTGGAGGAGGTGAACTCTCAGTAGGGCTTTGAAGAGGGGAAGAGAGCTAGTTTGGCAGATGTAAGGAAGGAGGGCATTCCAGGCCAGAGGTAGGACGTGGGCTAGGGGTCAATGGCAGGAAGGGCGAAAACAAGGCACAGTGAGGAGGTTAGTGGCAGAGGAGCAGAGTGTGCAGGATGGGCTGTAGAAGGAGAGAAGGGAGGTGAGGTAGAAGGGGACAAGGTGATGGAGAGATTTGAAGCCAAGAATGAGGAGTTTTTGCTTCTTGCGAAGGTTGATAAGCAACCACTGAAGGCTTTTGAGGAGGGGAGTGACATACCCAGAGCATTTCTGTAGAAAGATAATCTGGGCAGCAGAGTGAAGTATAGACTGAAGGAGGGAGAGATGGGAGGATGGGAGATCAGAAAGGAAGCTGATGCAGTAATCCAGTCGAGATGTGATAGTGGTTCTACCAACAAGGTTGCAGTTTGGACAGAGAGGAAAGAGCAGATCTTGGTGATGCTGTGAAGGTGAGACCGGCTGGTTTTGTTGACAAATTGGATATGTGGGGTGAATGAGAGAGCAGAGTCAAGGATGACACCTAGGTTGCAGGCTTGTTCATTCATTCATTCATTCAATAGTAATAATAATAATAATAATGTTGGTATTTTTTAAGCGCTTACTATGTGCAGAGCACTGTTCTAAGCGCTGGGGTAAACACAGGGGAATCAGGTTGTCCCATGTGGGGCTCACAGTCTTAATCCCCATTTTACAGATGAGGGAACTGAGGCACAGAGAAGTTAAGTGACTTGCCCACAGTCACACAGCCGACAAGTGGCAGAGCTGGGATTCGAACTCATGAGCCCTGACTCCAAAGCCCTTGCTCTTTCCACTGCGCCACGCTGCTTCTCTAAGTATTTATTAATCTCTAAGTGTTAGTATTTATTGAGCGCTTACTATGTGCAGAGCACTGTACTAAGCACTTGGAATGAACAAGTCGGCAACAGATAGAGATAGTCCCTGCCGTTTGACGGGCTTACAGTCTAATCGAGGGAGACGGACAGACAAGAACTATGGCAATAAATAGAGTCAAGGGGAAGAACATCTTGTAAAAACAGTGGCTACTAAATAGAATCAAGGCGATGTACATTTCATTAACAAAATAAATAGGGTAATGAAAATATATACAGTTGAGTGGACGAGTACAGTGCTGAGGGGATGGGAAGGGAGGGGGGAGGAGCAGAGGGAAATGGGGGGAAGAGAGGGTTAAGCTGCGGAGAGGTGAAGGGGGGGTGGTAGAGGGAGTAGAGGGAGAAGGGAAGCTCAGTCTGGGAAGGCCTCTTGGAGGAGGTGAGTTTAAGTAGGGTTTTGAAGAGGGGAAGAGAATTAGTTTGGCGGAGGTGAGGAGGGAGGGCGTTCCAGGACCGCAGGAGGATGTGGCCTAGGGGTCGACAGCGGGATAGGCGAGACTGAGGGACAGTGAGGAGGTGGGCGGCGGAGGAGCGGAGCGTGCGGGGTGGGCGGTAGAAAGAGAGAAGGGAGGAGAGGTAGGAGGGGGCAAGGTGATGGAGACCTGGAAGCTTGGAGTGAGAAGTTTTTGCTTCGTGTGGAGGTTTATTGGCAACCACTGGAGTTGTTTAAGAAGGGTAGTGACATGCCCAGATCGTTTCTTCAGGAAGATGAGCCGGGCAGCGGAGTGATGGGAAGTATGGTAGTGCTGTCCACAGTGATTGGAAAACCAAAGAGAGGACAGGGTTTGGGAGGGAAGATGAGCTCAATCTTGAACAGGTGGCAGGCGAACAACCAGGTGGAGATGACCTGAGGGCAGGAGGAGATATGAGGCTGGAGGGAGGAAGAGAGAAGAGAGGAGGAGATGTAGATTTGGGTGTCATCTCTGTAGAGATGATAGTTGAAGCTGTAGTAGTGAATGAGTTCACCAAGGGAGTGAGTATAGATTCATTTTTTCATTCATCCAATAGAATTTATTGAGCGCTTACTATGTGCAGAGCACTGTACTAAGCGCTTGGAATGTACAATTCAGCAACAGATAGAGACAATCCCTGCCCAACGACAGGCTCACAGGCTAATTGTGGGAGACAGATGAGCAGAAACAAGGCAACATAATCATGATAAATAGAATCAATGGGATGTATACCTTATTAGCAAAGTAAAAAGGGTAATAAAATATATTCAATGAACACAGTGCCGAGAGAAGGAGTAGGGGGAGAGAGAGGAGCAGAGAGAGAAAGGGGGCTTAGCTGAGGGGAGGTGAAGGGGGAAGGGGGTGGAGCAGAGGGCAGAGGGGGAGCAGAGAGGGAGCAGAGGGAGCAGAGGGGAAAAGGAAAGCCTCTTGGTAAGGCCTTCTTGGAGGAGATGAGCTCTCAGTAGGGCTTTGAAGAGGGGAAGAGAATTAGTTTGGCGAAGGTGAGGAGGGAGGGCATTCCAGGACAGCAATAGGACGTGGGTCAGAGTCGAGAGTGGGATAGGCGTGAACGGGATACAATAGGCATGAACTGGGTACAATGAGAAGGTGAGCAACAGAGGAGCAGAGCGTGTGGGGTGGGCAGTAGAAAGAGAGAAGGGAGGAGAGGTAGAAGGGGGCAAGGTGATGGACAGCCTTGAAGCCCAGAGTGAGGAGCTTTTGTTTTGTTCGGAAGTTGATAGGCAACCACTGGAGGTTTTTAAGGAGAGGAGTGACATGCCCAGAGCATTTCTGCAGGAAGATGATCCGGGCAGCGGAATGAAGAATAGACTGGAGTGGGAAAAGACAGGAGAAAAGGAGATCAGAGAGAAGGCTGACACAGTAATCCAGCTGGAATATTATGAGAGCTTGTACCAGCATGATAGCTGTTTGGATGGAGAGGAAAAGGCGTATCTTGGCAATATTGTAAAGGTGAGACCAGAAGGTGTTGGTGACGGATTGGATGTGTGGGGTGAATGAGAGAGCTGAGTCAAGGATGACAACAAGGCTGCGGGCCTGTGAGACAGTAAGGATGGTTGCGCTGTCCACATGACAGGGAAGTCAGGGAGAGGACAGGGTTTGGGAGGGAAGATAAGGAGCTCAGTTTGGGATGTGTTTTAGGTGGTGGGTAGACATTCAGGTGGAGATGTCCTGCAGGCAGGAGGAGATTCGAGCCTGAAGGGAGGGGGAGAGAACAGGGGAGGAGATGTAGATTTGGGTGTCATCTGCATAGAGATGATAGTTGAAGCCGTGAGAGCGAATGAGTTCACCAAGGGAGTGAGTATAGATGAGAACAGAAGAGGGCCAAGAACTGACCCTTGAGGAACTTTTACAGCAGAGGACTGGGAGGAGGAGGAAGAGCCCATGAAGGAGACCAAGAATGAACGGCCAGAGAGATAAGAGGAGAACCACAAGAGGATGGAGTCCGTGAAGTCAAGGTTGGATAATGTATTGAGGAGAAGAGGATGGTCGACAGTGTCAAAGGCAGCTGAGAGGTCGAGGAGGATTAGGATAGAGTAAAAGCCATTTGATTTGGCAAGAAGGAGGTCACTGATGACCTTTGAGAGGGCAGTTTCAGTGGAGTGGAGGGGACGGAATTCAGATTGGAGGTGGGCCAGGAGTTGGAATTGAGGAATTTGAGGCAGCGAGTGTAGATGACTCGTTTTAGGAGTTTGGAAAGGAAGGGTAGGAGGGAGATAGTATGATAACTGGAAGGGGTAGTGGGGTCAAGAGAAGGGTTTTTTAAGTATGGGGGAGACAAGGGTATGTTTCAAGGCAGAGGGGAAGCAGCTGTTGGAGAGTGAGCAGTTGAATATGGAAGTTGAGGGGAGGGAGGGAAGGCGTGAGAGTTTTTATAAAATGAGAGAGAATGGGGTCTGAAGCACAGGTGGAGGGGGTGGCACTTGAAAGGAGGGAGAAGATCTCCTCTGAAGATACTGCTTCAGATGGGTAAGTAGAAGAGAGGGTTGAGAGCAGGGGGTACGGAGAAGGGGGAGGAGTGACTTTGGGCTGATGGTGTTAATTTTCCTAATGAAGTATTCATTCAGTAGTATTTATTGAGCACTTACTATGTGCAGAGCACTGTACTAGGTGCTTGGAATGTACAAATCAGCAACAGATAGAGACAGTCTCTGCCCTTTGATGGGCTTACAGTCTAATCGAGGGAGACAGGCAGACAAGAAGAATGGCAATAAATAGAGTAAAGGGGAATAACATCTCATAAAAACAATGGCAAATAAATAGAATCAGGGTGATGTATATCTCATTAAACAAAATAAACAAAATAAGTAGGGTGATGAAGATATATACAGTTGAGCGGATGAGAACAGTGCTGAGGGGGTGGGACGGGAGAGGGGGAGGAGGAGAGGGAAAGGGGGGAGAAGAGGGTTTAGCTGCGGAGAGGTGAAGGCGGGGGTAGAGGGAGCAGAGGGAAAAAGAGGGGGAGCTCAGTCTTGGAAGGGATCTTGGAGGAGGTGAGCTTTAAGTAGGGATTTGAAGAGGGGAAGAGAATTAGGTTGTTGGAGGTGAGGAGAGAGGGCATTCCAGGACTGCGGGAGGACGTGGCCCAAGAGTCGATGGCGGGATAGGCGAGACCGAGGGATGGTGCAGAGGTGGGCGGCAGAGGAGCAGAGCATGTGGCGTGGGCAGTAGAAAGAGAGAAGGGAGGAGAGGTATTAAGGGGCAAGGTGCTGGAGAGCCTTGAAGCCTAGAGTGAGGAGTTTTTGATATGAGCAGAGGTTGATAGGTAACCATTGGAGGTGTTTAAGAAGGGGATTGACATGCCTAGAACGTTTTTGCAGGAAGATGAGCCGGGCAGCAGAGTCAAGAATAGACTGGAGCGGGGCAAGATAGGAGGAAGGGAGATCATTCATTCAATAGTATTTATTGAGCGCTTACTATGTGCAGAGCACTGTACTAAGCGCTTGGGATGAACAAGTCGGCAACAGATAGAGACAGTCCTGCCGTTTGACGGGCTTACAGTCTAATCGGGGGAGACGGACAGACAAGAACAATGGCACTAAACAGATCAGAGAGCAGGCTGACACAGTAAGTAGTCTAGCCGGGATATAATGAGAGCCTGTAGCAGTAAGGTAGCCATTTGGGTGGAGAGGAAAGGGCGAATCTTGGCGATATTGTAAAGGTGAGACCAGCAGGTCTTGGTAACGGATCGGTTGTGGGGGGTGAATGAGAGAGGGTAGTAGGTGGCTAGATTGTTGAAGGTGAGGGATGGAGGAGGGGGAGGAACAGGGGGCCTGAGGAGGGAGTTAAATGTCTGGAACATTTGGCGGGGGTGATGGGCATGGGTGTCAATGAGGGAAGAAAATTAGTTTTGCTTGGCAGAGAAGAGGGCAGAGTTAAGGCAAGAAAGGATAAATTTGAAATGAACAAGGTTGGCATGGTGTTTAAGCAGCAATCAGCAGCTCGAACATAAGAGCAAAGTTGGCGGACAGTGGCAGTGATCCAGCTCTGTGGGTTAGAGGTTCAAGAGCAATGAAGAGAAAGGGGAACGAGTAAGTTGAGTTGAGTAGAGATGGAGTTGAGAGCAGTAGTCTGTTCATTAAGAGTGGGTAGGGAGGATAGAGAGGCAGGTTGGTTGTGATGCTTTGGGAGAGATGGCGGGGTCAAGAGAGCCGAGGTCTCTGTAGGGGGGTAATACAGTTTTACAGAGGGGAGGAGTGTGAAAGAAGGTTGTAGTCAGAGGGATTTCAGAGTTGGTGGGGAGTGGAGTTAGTGCAGCAGTAAGAGATGATGAGATCATGGGTGGGACCAAGTTGGTGAGTGGGTGAGGCGGGGTGGAGCAGGAGGTTGGTGGAGCCAAAGAGTGATAGAAGGCTGGAGGCAAGAGTCTGAGGTGGCAGAAGGCGGCTCTTTACCATCGGCTGTAAAATACTCGGTCACCTTGCCCCCTCCTACCTCACCTCACTACTCTGTTACTACAGCTCAGCCTGCACAGTTCACATCTAATATTAATCTTCTCACTGTACCACCATCTCATCTGTGTCACTGCTGTCCACTCGCCTAAATCCCGCCTCTGGTTTGGAAAACCTTCCCCTTCATATCTGACAAACAATTACTCTCCGCACCTTCAAAACAGTATTGAAGGCGTATCTCCTCCAAGAGGTCTTATCTGACTAAACCCTCATTTCCTCTTCTACCATGCCCTTTTGCCTCACCCTGAGTTGTTCTCTTTATTCATCTCCCCTCCCAGCCCCACAGCACTTATATAAGTATCTTTGATTTTATTTATCTGCATTAGTATCTGTATCCCCCTCTAGACTGTAGGTTCTTTATGGGCAGGGAATGGGGCCAGAAGGTCATGAGTTCTCATTCTGACTCTGATGCTTGTCTGCCTGTGATGTTGGGCAAGTCAGTTCACTTCTCTCTGCCTTAGTTCCCTCATCTGTAAAATGGGGATTGGGACTGTGAGCCCCATGTGGGACAGGGACTGTGTCTACCCTGATTTTCTTGTATCCACCCCAGTGCTTAGTACAGTGCTTGGCATATAGTAAGCGCTTAAGACTATGAGGCCCATGAGGGACATCCTCATTACCTTGTATCTACCCCAGTACTTAGAACATTGCTTGGCACATAATAAACACTTAACAAATACCATTATCATTACTATTATTATTATTTTCCCAAGCACTTAATACCATAATCTGCATACAGTAAAGGCTTAATAAATGTAATTGACTGAGGACTGACTGATTGCTATTTATGTCTGTCTCTCCCTCTAGATTGTTCTTTATAGACTAGCTCTGTATGGACAAAAAATTTGACTGCTAATTCTGTTGTATTGTACTCAGAGCACTTAGGATAGTGCTCTGCACATAGCAAGTTCTCAATAAATTGATTGATTGATTCATTAATGAGACCAATTTAGACCATAGATTAAACTGTAAAACAGCTTTCAGGTGTGAAAAAACAGGATTATGAATAATTTCACTGAACATGAAATTGTAATTATTCTAATTCTAACTCTATTCTGTTTAATCTACTAGTCATGATAGGACAATGCAAGATATTGTTTACAAACTGGTACCAGGCCTTCAAGAAGGTAAGTCTTGAAAGTTTTCATTTTAATTCTTTCCTAATAAAAACTCCTGCTTTTCCCTGCTTACAACCATAGGGCTAGCATTTCCACTATTCCCCAAATCCAGTTTTGGACAGATTTTGTTCAACTTAATTATCTGCAATTGTTTTGACTTCAACATGTCATGACTTCTAACACGTATTCAGCCTTTCCTGCATTTTCTAGTATTTCAGTCCTACATCTTTGCTCTCGAAATTTTAATCTGCCATTTAGATAAATCTTTCTCCTTGTAGGGAAGCTTCTCTAACATAATTTTATTCTATAGCCGAAATGGTTTATCTTGCATTTCTGTTAGATTACAATGTATTATACTACTTAAAGTCCTCCCTACCACCCCAAGTATCCAAGTATATATGTATACAAGATGATACAGTATAGGCCATAGAAGCTTCTAATGGTCCATTGATCGTTCTGGGCTCTAAGCCAGTGGGCCCAAACTGGTAAATAGTCAAATCCAGCGAGGTATGACAGATTTGTGCGTACTCACCTTCCTTTCCATATTGCTTTTGTCTCACTGCAGATAAGGAAAAGAGAAATTAATAAGGGCTAAATGGAACACTAAAATGTATATTGATGAGAATATTTGTGCTGCAGTGCTATAGCCATATTGATTCTGGGACCATGCTGTGAACTATTCACTTTCAAATTTTACTTATGTAATTGTCCCATTTTTATTATAATTTTTCACTTTAAAGTAGGGAGGGGTTATTGTGGAATGTCATATAAGATTTAAGTTTAGCAGGAAAAAGGAGAGGGGGAAATGAGGGAAGGAAGTGAACGGTTAGAGGGAACTGTAGACTGTCTCCTACTTGTGTACTCTTTCAAATACTTCATACATTAGGCCCTCAAAAATGCTTCCTCCCTCTTTTCCTTCCCCAGTAAACCTTCCAATCCCTCGGAAGTCTCCTGAGCTGCATTTTTCATATTCTGATCCTTTTACCCTTCCAACCCCCTAGCCTCAGTGAAGGAGTTTCCTCCTTGTGTGATTCTGTGGCATTAACATATGTGGCATTAAGATACATATATAAATACGATTCCAAGAAGAAACTCCCTCTCAAGAGCAATTCTTTATCTGCAGTATTAGAACCTTCACACCCATTTCACTGCCTAAAAAACAAAACAAAATTTATTTCCATCTTTAAAATTAGTAATAAATAATAATTTTGTATTTTTAAGTACTTACAGTGTGCCAGATACAACATTAAATAATGGGGTAGAGCCTAGGAAAATGGAGAACAGGTAATGAGAGGTGAAGTATTTTCCCTAGGTCACAAAGAAGGCAAGTAAGAATGAATCAAGGGACCCTGACTCTCAGGCTTTTTCTGTATGCCAATCTGCTTCTCAAAACTGGGGAGAATGACAATCATGCACATAATTCTTTATTTAAAGGAGAAAAATCCCAATTAAATTGGTAGCTTTGCATATAAAAAATAAAATTGGGGACTAGCAGTACCAGGAAGACTCAATATGACTCAAAATCTGGCTTTTGAAGCATTCTTTAAAGGGCCCTCAATTCTCAATAACACTCTCCATAAAGTCCAGTCAGAGGAATTGTTAGGAATGAATTGCCTTTGGAGCCTGTTCTTAAAACAGAGGGTAGCACTGGTCATCCATCCATCCCAAAATAACGTTGTTCTCTTTCTGTGTAACTGAGCACATTTTGCTTGAAGACTTGTTGACATACACTTTTATTGTTAGAAGACTCAGTCATTCCTTGCCAGAGTAGTTCTTTGCATGACAGTTTGTTACTTACACTAATGTGATATTGATTATAAACTGTATAAACTAAAATCAGCAAATGAGCAGTGTTAAATAATATGTGTGTAAACTGTCTTCTATTCTCGAGGAGAACTCCATTGATATTGAAGGTCATCTCTTGATGATTGCATGGCTAAAATGGCTAATGAATCCTCCACTCCTTGCAGGCCCAAATATTTTTCTTTGGTGTACATTTATGTCTGTTAATGCATGCACCCCATTTTGTTTTTGTTTTTTCTTCCATGTATCATAAGCTTTCCGAGGTTCTACCTGTAAATTTTTGCCCCATTCTTAGCACTTTGTTGGTCTGTTTGCTGCAGTGACCTCCCAGTTTTCAGCTGAGATATAGTATTTTTTATGGTTCACCTTAAATACTTTAAATATTTCCTCTGTCTGCTTCTTAGTTGTCCACTTTCAGTTTACTCTAATGTCATTGTTTGAATGTCCTTCCCTCACCCATTCTTCTCATATGTCCCTTACAGGAAAAATGTCTTGAGGTTACTTCAGTTCAGAGCTAGGAGAATGACTTTAATTATAGGATTTTGAACTTTATAATCCTGCCTGAACATTGAATATTTTCTGTGACATTTAATACCATTTACAGAACTTCTCAAGGAGTCTGGTGATGTTGTGTTTGTGGGAAATTTTACATTCTTGAGAAGGTTGGGCTACCTTACAACTTTGAATTCCTCTAGTTTGTTGCAAATCTAATATCTCACATTAAGGAGCAGTCTCCTCAAGGAAGTATGGGCCTTTCTGATTAGATATGCTCCTTTACTGTTAATGTTTATGTTACTGTTCAAAATTTAGCTTTCATTGTCAGTAAAAACATGTGCTTGGATATGGGAATTCCATGGTGCAATCTGAAACATTTTTCAGACATTCATCAATCCTTGCTAGTTTACTGACCCAGAAGTTTGCAATCATTTATATGGCTTCTTGAATGTGTACCTCTAGGATTCAATTAAATTCACACAGTAATGGATAAAGAGCTCTGCCTAGGTCTTTGAATGATGCGTATAGTATACTGAGTTGGAAAAGTTTGTTGTTTGAAACAGCTTATTTTAATGTCATTGCTGAGGTCATTTTTTGCATTCCCCTGCATAACTGCACAAAATGAATGTTACTGAAACTACTGTGCATCTTGGATTTATGTAACTCTCTTGCTGATTCATTGTCATATTTATTGAGTGCTTACTGTGTGCAAAACACTGTACTGAATACTTGGAAGAGTAATATATAACAATAAACAATTACATTTCCTTACCCACCAAGAGCTTACAGTATAGAGGATGGAGAATAAATAATGTCAGGGAGAGTTTTCCTAAGATTGACTTGCCCAGTAATGCCAATTTGAAACTTGACAGTATAAATACAGTGTTTATTGCTATCAATCATAGATCAAAGTTGAATTGTGTAGCTGCACTTCTACAATACTTTCTATAGTACAGTGTGAAAATGAATCAATCGATTAATTGAATTCAAGTATTTACTTTGTTCAGAGTTATGTAATAAGGCCTTGGGAGAGTGCAGTATTACAGAGTGGTAAATATGTTCTCTGCCCACCAAAAACTTACAGTCTGGAGTGGGAGACACTTTAAAATAAATTAAAGTTACATATATAAGTTTTGTGGGTCCTTGGGGTAATGAATATCAGATGTATATAGGGGAAAGATCCAAGTGTAGGGTGATGCATAAGAAAGAGGGAGTAGGGGAAACAAGGGTTGAATTGGGTCAAGCTTTTTGGGGATGTGATTATAGGGCGACTTTGAAGGTCGGAAAGGTGGTGGGTTAGTCGGATGTTAAGGGAGATGGAGCCCCCCTTAAAATGACCAAGGCAGGACATGGACAAAGAGGTTGTTAGCAAGATAGACAAAATTGAGGTACACTGAGTGGGTTGGTAATAGTGGAGTGAAATAAGCATGCTGGTTATAATAAGAAATCAGCCAGGTAGGATATGAGGGAGAAGGAGATTGAGAGCTTTCAAGAGAATGGTAAGGAGTATTTGTTTGATGTGGAAAGCAGTATGGACTAGTGGAAAAAGCAAGGGCCTAAGAGTTAGAGGACCTGGGTTGTAGTCTCAGCTTTGCCACTTGCTTGCTGTGTGACCTTGGGCAAATCACTTACCTCTCTCTGTGCTCCAGTTTTCTCAACTATAAAATGGGGATTCAGTACCTGTTCTTCTTCTTACTTAAACTGTGAGCTCCATATGGAACAGTTACTGTGTTCAACCTGATTACTTATATTTGTCCCAGTGCTTAGAACTTGACATTCTGATAACCAGGTAATAAATATTATTACTTTTGGAGTTGTATGGGTAACCACTGGAAGTTCTTGAGGAGTGCGGAAGTAGGACTGAGTATGTTTTTAGAAGAATTATCGGGGCAGCAGAGCCAAGTATGGAGTAGAGTCAGGAGACACAGTAGACAGGGAGGTCAGCAAGGAGGTAGATGCAGTAGTCAAGCTGTGTTAGGAGAAGTGGATCAGTAATAATAATAATAATGTTGGTATTTGTTAAGCGCTTACTATGTGCAGAGCACTGTTCTAAGCGCTGGGGTAAACACAGGGGAATCAGGTTGTCCCACGTGGGGCTCACAGTCTTAATCCCCATTTTACAGATGAGGGAACTGAGGCACAGAGAAGTTAAGTGACTTGCCCACAGTCACACAGCTGACAAGTGGCAGAGCTGGGATTTGAACTCATGAGCCCTGACTCCAAAGCCCGTGCTCTTTCCACTGCGCCACGCTGCTCCTCAGCATACAAGCAGTTTGGATAGAGAGGAAAGGGCAGATTTTAGAGATATTTTGAAGTTTGAACCGAAAGAATTTGGTGAGAGATTGAATTTGTGAGTTGAATGAGAGAGATAAGCCAACAGTAAAGTCAAGTTTACAAGCTTGTGAAACAGGGAGCAACATGATGGAGCTGACTACAGTGACAGGAAAGTCAGTAGGAGAACAGGAAGTGGGTGGGAAGATAAGAAGTTCTGGTTTGGACAAGTTTAATTTGCAGTAATAATAATAATAATGTTGGTATTTGTTAAGCGTTTACTATGTGCCAAGCACTGTTCTAAGCGCTGGGGTAGACATAGGGGAATCAGGTTGTCCCACGTGGGGCTCACAGTCTTAATCCCCATTTTACAGATGAGGGAACTGAGGCACCGAGAAGTGAAGTGACTTGCCCACAGTCACACAGGCAAGTGGCAGAGCTGGGATTCGAACTCATGAGCCCTGACTCCAAAGCCCGTGCTTTTTCCACCGAGCCACGCAGCTTCTCGCTGCAGTACCAGTGGGACATCCACTAAGAGATGTCCTGAAGGCAGGGGGAAATTTGGGGCAGTAGAAAAGGAGAATGATCAGGCTGGAGACGTAAATTAGGGAATCATCTGAATAGAGATGGTATTGAAGCCAGGGGAGCAAATGAATTCTCCAAGGGATTGGGTATAGCAGGAGAACAGAAGGGGACCCAAAAATGAGCCTTGAGGGATGCCTAGGTTATGGGGTGGCAGGTGGGGAAGGGCATGTGAAAGAAACCGAGAAGGAGGGATTAGAGAAATAGGGGAGGAATCAGGAGAGTAGAGTGTCAGTGATGCCAAAGTTAGATAAGTTTCCAGGGAAGGAGGTGGTCCACAGGGATGAAAGCAGCCCTTCTCTCTTTCTACACCCCAGCCCACACACTCCGCTTCTCTGATGCTAACTTTCTCACTGTGCCTCACTTTTGCTTGTCTCACCACCAACTCCTGGCCCACGTCCTAACTCTGGCCTGGAGTACCTTCCCTCCTAAATCCACCAATCACTTTTCCCTCCTTCAAAGCCCTACCTTCAGTAGGGTGCACCTCCTTCTAGAGGCCTTCCCAGACTAAGCTCCACTTTTCCTCAACTCCCACTCCCTCTGTGTCACCACGACTAACTCCCTTTGCTCTTCCCGCCTCACCCCCCACATATAGCACTTATAATAATAATGTTGGTATTTGTTAAGCGCTTACTATGTGCCGAGCACTGTTCTAAGCGCTGGGGTTGACACAGGGGAATCAGATTGTCCCACGTGGGGCTCACAGTCTTAATCCCCATTTTACAGATGAGGTAACTGAGGCACCGAGAAGTTAAGTGACTTGCCCAAAGTCACACAGCTGACAAGTGGCCGAGCCGGGATTTGAACCCCTGACCTCTGACTCCAAAGCCCGTGCTCTTTCCACCGAGCCACGCTGCTTCTCTATACTATACTTATGTATATATGTATATATCTTCAACTCTATTTATATTTATATTGATGCCTGTTTACTTGTATTGATGTCTGTCTCCCCACCTGAGCTCATTTTGGAAAGGGATTGACTTTATTGCTGCACTGTTTTTTTCCAAGAGTTTAATACAGTGCTCTGCGCACAGCAAGCGCTCAATAAATATGAATGAATGAATGAATGAACGAACAAACAAACAAACAAACAAACAAATAAATAAATAAATAAATAAATAAATGAAAGGAGGGTTAGGATTGAGTAGAGGCTGTTGAATTTGGCAAGAAGGAGATCATTTGTGACTTGGAGAAAAGGGAGTGGAAGCCATTTTGAAGGAATCAAGGAGAGAATTGGTGGAGAGGAAACAGAAGCAGCAGGTGTTAACAGCTCATTAATGAATGGAATTGAGGAGTGAAGTAGGGAAATAGGGCAATAACTGGAGGGATCTGTGGGATCACTTAAATATTTTTTTTTTTAGTTTGAAGGATAAATGGGCGTGTTTGAAAGCCTGTGGAAGAGGCATGGAAGAGTGAACTGTTGAAGATGGTGGTCAGGGAGTGAAGAAGTGTTTTGATATGGTGTGAAGGGGCGAGGGTGCAGGCGGAGGGAATAGATTTTGAGAGGAGATGGAAGATCTCTTGAGGTACCACTGGTAAAGATGGGAGAGCCAAAGAAGGGATAGAAAGGAGGGACTGGATAGGAGGAGAGAAAATTTTAGGGAAATCAAACTTGATGGATTCAGCTTTATCAGTAAGTGTGTGCCCAGGTCAGTGAATGCAAGGGATGGACTTAGAGCTTGAGGAGAATATTAAACAATGTAATGGTCATCGGGGACAATAAGGGTGGAGAAATAGTATTGCTGGGTGGAAGAGAGCACAGAGATAAAGCAAGTAAGGATGAAATACAAATGGTCAAAGTTGACCTGATCTCCAGATTTTTACCAGCAGCGCTCTGTGACTTGTACACAGAGGCAAAGGAGGTGAACTGTGGAAGTGATCTAGGGCTTTGGGTTGGTGGTAGGAGATAAGTGAATGCATAAGGGATTGAGTTGAGCCATATTTTTTGAGCACTTACGAGGTGCAAAGCAGTGTATTAAGCACTTGGGAGAGTACAATATAAAAACAAACAGACTCCTGTTCACAAGGAGTTTACAGTATAGAGGAGGAGGCCGACATTAATATAAATAAATAAATAAATTACAGATATGTACATAGCTACTTTGGGACTGGGAGCAAGGATGAATAAAGGGAGCAGAAGGTGATGCAGAAGGAACTGGGAGAAGAGGAAAGGAGGGTTTAGTCAGGGAAGTCCTCTTGGAGGAGATGGCCTTCAATAAGGCCTTGAAGACGTGGGGAGAAATTGTCTTTCAGATTTGAGGAGGGTGGGTGTTCCAGACTAGGGACAGGGCTTGGACAAAAGGGCTGGTGGTGAGATAGATGAGATTGAGGCACAGTAAAGTTGGCATTAGAGGTGTGAGGTATGTGGATTGGGTTGTAGTAGGAGAATAGTGAGGTGAAGTAGAAATCAAGGTGATTGGGTGCTTTAGAGCCATTGGTGAGGAGTTTTTGTTTGATGTGGATGGGCAACCAGTGGAGTTTCTTGAGAAGTGGAGAAACATGTCCTGAATGTTTTTGTAAAAAATGAGTCAGGCAGCAGAGTGCAGTATGGACTGGAGTCGGGAGAGACAGGAGGCTGGAAGGTCAGCAAGGAGACTGATACAGTCATCAAGGCGGGATAAGATAAGTGATTGTGTTAATATAGTTGTAGTTTGGATAGAGAGGAAGGAGCGATTCAGTAGAGAGAGTGCACTTGAGGGTATTAATTTGTGTGTCAAGGTAAGAGTTTGGATATGGAAACTAGATGAGACATAATGATTTGAGAAAATTTGTGGGGGCGGTCAAAAGATTGTTTTATTTTGTTTGGGAAGCAGCATGGCTCAGTGGAAAGAGCCTGGGCTCGGGAGTCAGAGGTCATGGGTTCGACTCCCGGCTCTGCCACTTGTCAGCTATAACTGTGGTTAACAAATACCAACATTATTATTAGTGTAGGAGTCTATTCTTCCCTCGGCTGCCCGGCTCATCTTCCTGCAAAAACGTTCTGGGCATGTCACTCCCCTTCTTAAACACGTACAATGGTTGCCTGTCAACCTCCACTCAAAACAAAAACTCATCCCTCTAGGCTTCCAGGCTCTCCATCACCTTGCCCCTTCCTACCTCTTCTCCCTTCTATCTTTCTACTGCCCACCCCGCACGCTCCGCTCCTCTGCCGCTCACCTCACCGTCCCTCAGTCTCGCCTATCCTGCCGTCGACCCCTGGGCCACGTCCTCCCGTGGTCCTGGAATGCCCTCCTTCCTCACCTCCGTCAATCTAATTCTCTTCCCCTCTTCAAAACTCTACTTAAAGCTCACCTCCTCCAAGAGACCTTCCCAGACTGAGCCCCCCCTTTTTTCCTTCTGCTCCCTCTACCCCCGCCTTCACCTCTCCGCAGCTAAACCCTCTTCTCCTTCCTTTCCCTCTTCTTCTCCCCCTCCCGTTCCACCCCCTCAGCACTGTACTCGTCTGCTCAACTGTATATATCTTCATCACCCTATTTATTTTGTTTATTTTGTTTATTGAGATGTACATCACCCTGATTCTATTTATTTGCCATTGTTTTTATGAGATGTTCTTCCCCTTGACTCTGTTTATTGCCATTGTTCTTGTCTGCCTGTGTCCCCCTATTAGACTGTAAGCCCGTCAGAGGGCAGGGACTGTCTCTATCTGTTGCCGATTTGTACATTCCAAGCGCTTAGTACAGTGCTCTGCACATAGTAAGCGCTTAATAAATATTATTGAATGAATGAGTGAATGAATTTAGTAAGAAGGGGTCATTGGTGACATTTAAGAAGGCAGTTTCAGTGGAGTAGAGGGGAGTATGTATATGGAGTATATATATGGAAGGAAAGTATATGGGTGGTGAGTAAAGTCTGCAAGCTTGTGGCAACAGAAGAAAAGGCTTTCATATTCTAGCCAGAAACTTAACAGTTTTGAGGATGCCATTTCCTAAAATAACAATGGAGTGGGGCTGAGTGAATGCCTATTGGTAGAAATTGAAAGCACCTTTTCTCACTGTTCCTAAGAATTAAGGTATGGTGTATCTCAAAAAGATCAGGTAAACATCACCAGTGTTATCTCTAGCAGTCAGGGGAAGAAATTAGTCAATGAATAGTATTCCTTATCAAATTTCAAGACAGCAAGTTATTTACACATGCTGTCTCCACTTTCTGCCCTCCAGTTTTTTCCTAGATTGCCTCTGATCTGGCTTCCATCCCCTTCACTCCACAGAAACAGCCTCTCTAAGTTATCAGTGGCATTCTTCTTGCCCTAGTAATGATAATAATAATTATGGTATTTATAAAGCACTTAATGTATGCCAAGTACTAAGCAATTAACAAGTACATCATCAACAGCATCATTACCATCATCAACCTGGTGGCTTGAACTCCATCATAATCTTCCTAGACTTCTCTGCACATTTTCTGGAAACATTATCCAACCTTGGATTCACTCACACTGACCTCTCATGGTTCTCCTTATTTATTCATTCATTCATTCCCTCGATTGTTTTGATTGAGTGCTTACTGTGTGCAAAACACTCTACTGAAAGCTTGGGAGAGTAACTTACAATAAATGGACACATTCCCTGCTCACAATAAGCTTACTGTCTAGAGGGAGGGAGGCAGACTTCAGTATAAATAAGTAAATTACAGATATGTACATAAGTGCTGTGGGGTTGGGTGGGGGGAAGAACAAAGGGAGCAGCAAATCAAGGGAGTGGGAACAGGAAAGGGGACTTAATCAGAGAAGGTCTCTTGAAGGAGACGTGTCTTTAATACGGCTTTGAAGATGAGGAGAGTAGTCAGGGGGATGGCAGAGTTTGGGTGGGAGGATAAGGAGTTCTGTTTTGGAAATGTTAAACTTGAGGTGATGGGAGGACATCTAAAGTAGAGATGTCTTGAACACAAGAGGAAATGTGAGATCAGGACTGGAGATGTAGATTTGGGTGTGATCCTCATAGAGACGGTTGTTGAAGCCATGGGAGTGAATGAATTCTCCAAGGGAGTGGGTGTAGATTGGAGGATAGAATGGAACCCTGAACTAAACCTTGAAGAACCCCCACAATTAGGGGTAGGAGGCAGAGGAGAAAGCTGCAAAGGAAACCAAGAATGAACAGAGACATATGAGGAGAACCAAAAAAGGACAGTGTCAGTGAAGTGGGTCAGTGAAGCGGACTCGAAGTCAGCTGAGAGGTTGAGAAGGATTGGGGTGGAGTAGAGGCCATTGGGTTTGTCAGGACCATTGGTGGTCTTTGAGAGGGTGGTTTCTGTTGAGTGAAGGAAATATAAGGCAGATTGGAGGGGATCAAGAAAGAACTGGAGGAGCAGAATTTGAGACAATGGGTGTAGACAACTTTCTCAAGGAGTGTGGAGAGGAATGGTAGGAGAATGGGTGATAACTGGAGGGAAGCATGGAGTTGAGGGAGGGTTTTTTTTAGGATAGGGGAGATATTGTTGTGTTTGAAAGCACTGAGGAAGAAGCCACTCTCTTCTTCTCTCTTTCTCAGTGTCTCAGTTTCTTTTACTGGATCCTTCTGAGCCTCCAGTCCTTTGACAGTGAAAGTCCCTCAAGGCTTAATTGTTGGTCCCTTTCTGTTCTCCCTCTACACCCACTCCCTTGAAGAACTCATTTACTCCTAAGGCTTCAATTACCATCTCTATGCAGCTGATTCAAATCTTCATTTCTAGCCCTGACCTTCCTCCTTAATAATAATTAATAATTATGGTATTTGTTAAGTGCTTACTATGTGCCAAGGGCTGTTCTAAGTGCTGGGGTAGATGCATGATAATCAGTTGTCCCACATGGGGCTCACAGTCTTCATCCCAGTTTTACAAAAGAGGTAACTGAGGAACAGAGAAGTTAAATGGCTTGGTAAAGGTCACACAAGAGACAAGTGGCAGAGCTGGGATTAGAACCCCCAACCTCTGACTTCCAAGCCCATGCTCTTTCCTCTAAGCCATGCTTATTCATTCAAAAGTATTTATTAAGCCCTTACTATGTACAAAGCACTGAACTAAGTGCTTGGGAAAGTACAGTTCAACAATAAAGAATGACGGTTCCTGCCCACAACAAGCTAACCCTTGCGTTTCCTCCTGCTTTCAGGACATGTGTATGTGGTGTACCACAGATACCTCAAATTCAATTTGTGGAAAACAGTACTCTTTATCTTCTCACCAAAACTCCTTCCCCACTTCTTTCCTATCTCTATAGACAGTGCCACTATCATCCCTGTTTTATAAGCCCAAAACACTGGCATTGTCCTCCACTTACCTTTTACAATCCACCCACGTAATCACATATCTGCCACAAAATCGTGTTGGTTCTTAACGTTGTTAAAATCCTCCCTTTTCTCTCCATTCACATTGCTACCACATTGAGCCAAGCACTGACTGTATTCCTCCTTAACTTCTGCATTTCTCTCCTGCCTCCTGCTTCCTGCCTCTCTTCACTCCTGTCCATACTTCTACCACTTTTCTCTACTTCTCCCTCTAGACTACAAGCTCACTGTGGGCAGGGAATATGTCTACCAAGTCTGTTGCATTGTTCTATTCTCCCAAGCATCAAGTACAGTACTCTGCACACAGTAAGTGCTCAATAAGTGTGTTTGATTGATTGCATGCATCATTTTTCTAAACTTATTTCTAGAAAAGTGTTCAGTCCTTAACTCCCCTCTCTTCAAGAACCTCCAGTTGTTGCCCATCCACCTCTGCAATCAAACTGAAACTTCTTACCTTTGACTAAAAGCCCTCAATCACTTTGCTTTCACCACTCTGCTCATTGATCTTCTACCCGTCAAACGGCAGGGACTGTCTCTATCTGTTGCCGACTTGTACACTTCAAGCGCTTAGTAGAGTGCTCTGCACATAGTAAGCGCTCAATAAATACTATTGAATGAATGAATGAATGAATGAATACCTGCCCAACCTGCACTCTTCATGCCTCTAGTGCTAGTTTACCCTCTGTGCCCTGTCTCTTTGTCTGGCTCCAATCCCTTTTCTGAGCCTTCCCCTATCCTGGAGCCCTGTCAGAATTCTCAGGTCCACCACTCTCCCCAGCTTCAAAAACTTACTAAAGTCTCATCTCCTTCAAGAGGTCATTCCCAATTAAGCTGTCTCTTCTCTGGCTCCCTTTCCTTTCTTGCCTTCTTTCAAATTCTACTCACTCCAATTCTGCCACCAACCCTTTCTCATCCCACCTTATTAAAACAATTTACGTCTGCCTTCTTCCCTCTTTGTCCATTATCTTCAACCAAATACTTTTGAGTGGTTCCTTCCTGACTGCTTGCAAACATGTCCAAGTAACCACTATCCTAAAAAAGAATCCTTCTCTGAATCTAGTGCACTCTTAAGTTATTGCCCATCTACCTCTTCAATCTGTCAAGCAAACTGCAGAGTACTAAGTGCTTCAATCAGTCAGTTAATCAATCAGTCATATTTATTGAATCCTTACTGTGTGCGGAGCACTGTACTAAGCACTTGGGAGAGTACATTTTGATAGTGTAACGGAGTCTCTACCCACAATAACCTTACAGTCTAGAAGGGGAGAGAGACATTAAAATAAATAAATAAGTTGCAGATATATATAGATACATGTATCTATATATGTATAAGTCCTTTGGGACTGAGGGAGAGATGAGTAAAGGGAGCAAATTAGATTGACAGAAGGGAGTGGGAAAAGAAGAAATGAGAGCTTAATTAGGGAAGGCATCTTGGAGGAGATGTGCCGTCAGTAAGGCTATGAAAAGGGAGGGCATTCCAGGCCAGAGGTAGGATGTGGGTGAAGGGTTGACAATGAGATAGATGAGATTGAGGTACAGTGAGAAGGTTGGCATTAAAGGAGGGAAGTGTACTTGTTATGGCCGTAGTAAATAAATAAATACAATTGAAAGTAGTAGGAGAGCCGTGAGGTGAGATACTGGGGACAAGGGGATTGTGTGCTTTAAAGCCGATGGTAAGCCGTTTCTGTTTGATGCCAAGGTGGATGGGCAACACTGGAGGTCCTTGAGGAGTCGGGTAACATAGTCTGTACCTGTTTGTAAAAAATTATGTGGGCAGCAAAGTGAAACATAGACTAGAATGGGGAGAGACAGGAAGCAGGGAGGTCAGCAAAGAGGCTGTTACAGCAGTCACGATGGGATAGGATAAATGCTTGGATTTTAGCAAGAGTTTGAATCGAGAGGAAAGGGCAGTTTCTAGCGATTTTGTGAAGGTTTAACCTACAGGATTTAGTGACAGTTTGAATATATGAGTTGAAAAGGGAGGTTAATTAAGGATTACAACAATATTATGAGGTACGAAGAGTGGCGGGAGCATACATTATTACAGAACTAGCTGACAATGTTCCCTGTCCATAATGAGCTTACAGTCTCAAGTAAAGATATCAGCAAGGCAGGAGGAACTGTGAGTCTTCAGAGACGGAGAGAGACCGGGCTGGAGGGTCGATTTGGTAGTCATCTGCAAAGAGATAGTAATTTGCAAGCCATAGGAGTTGATGTGTTCTCTAAGAGAATGGGTGTAGATGGAGAAGAGAAAGGGACCCGAACCCAGACAGGGCCTTGAGAGACCCCCACAGTTAAGAAGATGGGAGGCAGAAGATGAACCCATGAAAAGGGACTGAGATTGAGTGGCTAGAGAGTTTAGAAGGAGAAACAGGAGAGGATAGTGTCAGTGAACATACTTGTTTTCATCTCCACTTCGTCTCTTATCCTTTCCTTTCCTTTCAACGCTTTCCTTGACCCCTTTTGTGGTCTTGCTTCCTCTCCCTCTCCTCCATGGAAACAGCTTACTGTTATGTCACCAGACACCTCCTTCTTGCCAAACCCAGTGATCCATTCTAATCCTCCTCAATTTTTCTGTTTTCAGCAGGGCTGCACTTGGATCTGTGGCTTTAGGGCTTTTGGTATTTACCACCCACAACCCCATCAGCCCTTATGTACATATCTTTAAATTATGTGGTATGTTACTTATTTATATTAATGTCTGTGTCTCCCTCTAGACTGTAAGGTCATTGTTGGCAGGAAACATATCTACGACTCCATTATCTTATACACTTCCAAGTGCTTAGTACTGTGCTTTGCACACAGTAAGCATTCAGTAAATACCATTGATGATGCTGGTGATGGTAGTACTGCTTCTGCTGCTCCTTCTGATGATGATTTTTAAACTTTCTCCCTTCCTAAACTGTATGATCACTATGGGCAAGGATCAGATGTGGTAATTACATTAGGTTTTCCCAAGTGCTTCCTATAGTTTTTTACTGCTCAGTTACTGTCATATTGATTTACTCTCTGACGTGTTTACAGTGTAAATGTGGTGTTTGGTAACTCTGGTACAATGTTATCCTCTTACCAAATTGAGAGAGAGAGTAGGACAGAGAAACAGAACTTATTCCCAAATATTTTTCTCTTCCCCTTTCCTTCTCCCTCTCTCTGACTCTCATTCACACTGTCGACCATCCCCTCCTCCTCCACACCTGGGCTTCCCGGACTCCATCCTCTCCTGGTTCTCTTCCTATCTCCCTGGCCGGTCATTCTCGGTCTCCTTCGCAAGTGCCTTCTCCCCCTCCCATCATTTAACTGTTGGAGTTCCTCAAGGGTCAGTTCTTGGCCCTCTTCTGTTCTCCATTTACATTCACTCCCTTGGTGAAACCATTCGCTCTCACGGCTTTGACTACCATCTCTACACAGATGACACGCAGATCTACATCTCTGACCTGTCCTCTCCCCCTCCATTTAGGCTCGCATCTCCTCCTGCCTCCAGGACGTGTCCACCTGGATGTCTGCCCGCCACCTAATACTCAATATGAGCATAACTGAGTTCCTCATCTTCCCTCCCAAGCCCAGTCCTCTCCCAGACTTCCCTATAACCGTGGATGGTACAACCATCCTTCCCGTCTCTCAGGCCCGCAACCTCGGTGTCATCTTTGACTAGTCTCTCTTGTTCACCCCACACATTCGATCCGTTACCAAGACCTGCCGGTCTCACCTTTACAGTATCGCCAAGATCCACCCTTTCCTTTCCACCCAAATGGCTACCTTACTGCTACAGGCTTTTGTTATATCCCGGCTAGACTACTGTGTCAGCCTTCTCTCTGATGTCCCTTCCTCCTCTCTCTTCCCGCTCAAGTCCATTCTTCACTCCGCTGCGCTGCTCATCTTCCTGCAGAAATGTTCTGGGCATGTCACTCCCTTTCTTAAGCACCTCCAGTGGTTGCCTATCAACCTCCGCTCAAAACAAAAACTCCTCACTGTAGGTTTCCAGGCTCTCCATCACCTTGCCCCATCCTACCTCTCCTCCCTTCTCTCTTTCTACTGCCCACCCCGCACTCTCCGCTCCTCTGCCGCCCACCTCCTCACCGTCCCTCGGTCTCGCCTATCCTGCCGTCGACCCCTAGGCCGCGTCCTCCCACGGTCCTGGAATGCCCTCCCTCCTCACCTCTGTCAATCTAATTCTCCTCCCCTCTTCAAATCGCTACTTAAAGCTCACCTCCTCCAAGAGGCCTTCCCAGACTGAGCTCCCCCCCTTTTTCCCTCTGCTCCCTCTACCCCCCCACCTCTCCGCAGCTTAACCGTCTTCTCCCCCCTTTCTCTCTCCTCCTCCCCCTCTCCCATCCCACCCCCTCAGTACTGTACTCGTCCGCTCAACTGTATATATCCTCAACACCCTATTTATTTTGTTTAATGAGATGTACACCACCCTGATTCTATTTATTTGCCATTGTTTTTATGAGATTTTCTTTCCCTTGACTCTACTTATTACCATTGTTCTTGTCTGCCTGTCTCCGCCGATTAGACTGTAAGCCCATCAAAGGGCAGAGACTGTCTCTATCTGTTGCCGATTTGTTCATTCCAAGTGCTTAGTACAGTGTTCTGCACATAGTAAGCGCTCAATAAATGCTATTGAATGAATGAATTAATGAATGAATGGTATGACTCGATCCCTTTTCTTAGAAACATCAAAACTGAGATTTCACTAGTTCTCCTCTTATCCTTGTGGCTGTTTCTTCGCAGTCCCTTTCACAAACTTCTCTTTTACCTCCCATACTGTAACTGCAGGAGACACTTAAAGTTCAATTCTGAGTCCCTTTTCATTCTCCATCTACACCCACTCCTTTGAAGAATTCATTTGCTCCCATGACTTCAACTATCACCTCTAAATGGGAAATTCGCAAATGTCCCTCTCCATTCCTGACCATCTCCTCAGGATACCAATGGATTAAGTAATTATTGCTGTCTGTTACTTCACCTACAATGCTTAAGCTCCACTGACCCCATCATGACCCTTCAATCCTCACTCCAACCCAGTCCTACCCTCCTGTTTTAATAATAATTAGTAATAATTATGGTATTAAGTGATTGCTATATGCCAAGTATGGTTCTAAGAAATGGAGTAGACATAAGGTAATCAGGTTGTCCCACGTGGGGCTTACAGTCTTAATCCCATTTTACGGATGAGGTAACTGAGGCACAGATAAGTTAAGTGGCTTGCTCAGGGTCACACAGCACACAAGTGGCAGAGTCTGGATTAGAACCCATGTCTTTTGACTCCCAAGCCTGTGCTCTTCCCACTAAGGCACGCTGCTTCTGTTTTTCCTAAACACTAGTCTCTTCATTCTCAGAGACCCAACAACCTGCACACAGTTCAACTATCTCCTTAGGATATCACTGGTTTAAGTAATCATTGCTGTCTATTACTTCACCTACAGTGCTTACACTTCACTGACCCCACCATGACGCTGAGTCCCAAATCCAGACCTCCCATCCCATCCCAGGCTTCTCCTTGCTCCACTCTTTTCTCTTTGCCTCCTCCTCCAACCCCTCCTTACCCCTTCTGCTGTCCCCAACCTTTCCCCCTGCCCATCCCTGTAATGCTGTCCCAGTGCTACCCTTCGTCCCCCACCCCCTGTGCTGCCCCCTGCCATTCCCATCCAACCTCCACCACACACCTTGCACCATCCTTTCCACCAGAGCCCTCACCATTCATTCATTCATTCAGTAGTATTTATTGAGCGCTTACTATGTGCAGAGCACTGTACTAAGTGATTGGAATGTAAAATTCGGCAACAGATAGAGACAGTCCCTGATCAATGATGGGCTCACAGTCTAAACGGGGAGACAGACAGCGAAGCAAAACAGAACAAAACAAAATGTGACAGCATACAGCTTCAACCAAGTGCAGCCTGTGGTGATGATAATAATGGTATTTGTTAAGCACTTACTGTGTGCCAGGCAAATCAAGCAAATACACAAACAAATCAAGTTGGACACAGGATACAGATGAAGTGGAAAGGTGATGCAAAGAGTAACAAGTAGGGGAAATGAGGGCTTAGTAAGGGAAGGCCTTTCAGAGCCAGTGTGATTTTAATAAGGGCTTGAGGGTAGGAAGAGTAGTGGTCTCTCAGATATGAAGGGAAAGGGAGTTTCATTCATTCATTCATTCAATAGTATTTATTGAGCGCTTACTATGTGCAGAGCACTGTACTAAGCACTTGGAATGTACAAGTCGGCAACAGATAGAGACAGTCCCTGCCCTTTGACGGGCTTACAGTCTAATCGGGGGAGACGGACAGACAAGAACAATGGCACTAAACAGCGTCAAGGGGAAGAACATCTCGTAAAAACAATGGCCACTAAATAGAATCAGGGTGATGAACACCTCATCAAACAAAATAAACTAAATAGGGTGAAGATATATACAGTTGAGCAGATGAGTACAGTGCTGAGGGAGTGGGAAGGGAGAGGGGGAGGAGGAGAGGGAAAGGGAGGAGAAGAGGGTGTAGCTGCGGAGAGGTGAAGGGGGAGCAAAGGGAAAAATGGGGGAGCTCAGTCTGGGAAGGCCTCTTGGTGGAAGTGAGCTTTAAGTAGGGATTTGAAGAGGAGAAGAGAATTAGATTGTCGGAGGTGAGGAGGGAGGGCATTCCAGGACCGCGGAAGGATGTGGCCCAGGGGTCGACGGCGGGATAGGCAAGATTGAGGGACGGTGAGGAGGTAGGCGGCAGAGGAGCGGAGCGTGTGGGGTGGGCGGTAGAAAGAGAGAAGGGAGGAGAGAGAGGAAGGGGCAAGGAGATGGAGAGCCTGGAAGCCTAGAGTGAGGAGTTTTTGTTTTGAACGGAGGTTGATAGGCAACCACTGGAGGTGTTTAAGAAGGGAAGTGACATGTCCAGATAGTTTCTGCAGGAAGATGAGCCGGGCAGCGTAGTGAAGAATAGACTGGAGCGGGGAGAGAGAGGAGGAAGGGAGATCAGAGAGAAGGCTGACACAGTAGTCTAGCCGGGGTATAAAGACAGCCTGTAGCAGTAAGGTAGCCATTTGGGTGGAGAGGAAAGGGTGGATCTTGGCGATATTGTAAAGGTGAAACCGGCAGGTCTTGGTAACGGATCGGATGTGTGGGGTGAACGAGAGAGACGAGTCAAAGATGACACTGAGGTTGTGGGCCTGAGAGACGGGAAGGATGGTCGTAGCATCCATGGTGATAGGGAAGTCTAGGATGTGGGCAAGGAATCTGCAGCAAGGTAGGTAAGATTGAGGTAGAGTAGTTTGGCAGTAGAGGTGTGAATTGAGAGCTGTGTTGTAGTACATCAGTGAGGTATGGTAGGTTGCTGTGCAGCCTAGTAGAAAAAGCATAGGTCTGGAAATCAGATTCTAGATTCTGTGACTGCCACTTATCTGTTGTATGACCTGCGACAAGTTACTGAACTTTTCTATGCCTCCCTTTCCTTGACTTTATCACCTGGTTCCCCTCCTGTTTAGATTATAAATCCCATGTGGAAGAGGCACTTTTCTTTTATGGAATTTGTTAAGCATTTATCATGTGCCAAACACTGTACTAAGTATTCATTCATTCAATAGTATTTATTGAGCGCTTAGTATGTGCGGAGCACTGTACTAAGCGCTTGGGATGAACAAGTCGGCAACAGATAGAGACAGTCCCTGCCGTTTGACGGGCTTACAGTCTAATCGGGGGAGACGGACAGACAAGAACAATGGCACTAAACAGCGTCAAGGGGAAGAACATCTCGTAAAAACAATGGCAACTAAATAGAATCAAGGCGATGTACAATTCATTAACAAAATAAATAGGGTAACGAAAATATATACAGTTGAGCGGACGGGTACAGTGCTGTGGGGATGGGAAGGGAGAGGTGGAGGAGCAGAGGGAAAAGGGGAAAATGAGGCTTTAGCTGCGGAGAGGTAAAGGGGGGATGGCAGAGGGAGTAGAGGGGGAAGAGGAGCTCAGTCTGGGAACGCCTCTTGGAGGAGGTGATTTTTAAGTAAGGTTTGAAGAGGGAAAGAGAATCAGTTTGGCGGAGGTGAGGAGGGAGGGCGTTCCAGGACCGCGGGAGGACGTGACCCAGGGGTCGACGGCGGGATAGGCGAGACCGAGGGACGGCGAGGAGGTGGGCGGCAGAGGAGCGGAGCGTGCGGGGTGGGCGGTAGAAAGAGAAAAGGGAGGAGAGATAGGAAGGGGCAAGGTGATGGAGAGCCTTGAAGCCTAGAGTGAGGAGTTTTTGTTTGGAGCGGAGGTCGATAGGCAACCACTGGAGTTGTTTAGGAAGGGGAGTGACATGCCCAGATCGTTTCTGCAGGAAGATGAGCCGGGCAGCGGAGTGAAGAATAGACCGGAGCGGGGCGAGAGAGGAGGAAGGGAGGTCAGAGAGAAGGCCGACACAGTAGTCTAGCCGGGATATAACGAGAGCCCGTAATAGTAAGGTAGCCGTTTGGGTGGAGAGGAAAGGGCGGATCTTGGCGATATTGTAGAGGTGAAACCGGCAGGTCTTGGTAACGGATAGGATGTGTGGGGTGAACGAGAGGGATGAGTCAAGGATGACACTGAGATTGCGGGCCTGCGGGACGGGAAGGATGGTCGTGCCATCCACGGTGATGGAGAAGTCTGGGAGCGGACCGGGCTTAGGAGGGAAGATGAGGAGCTCAGTCTTGCTCATGTTGAGTTTTAGGTGGCGGGCCGACATCCAGGTGGAGACGTCCCGGAGGCAGGAGGAGATGCGAGCCTGAAGGGAGGGGGAGAGGACAGGGGCGGAGATGTAGATCTGCGTGTCATCTGCGTAGAGATGGTAGTCGAAGTCGTGAGAGCGGATGAGTTCACCGAGGGAGTGAGTGTAAATGGAGAACAGAAGAGGGCCAAGAACTGACCCTTGAGGAACTCCAACAGTTAAAGGATGGGAGGGGGAGGAGGCTCCAGCGTAGGAGACCGAGAATGATCGGCCAGAGAGGTAAGAGGAGAACCAGGAGAGGACAGAGTCCGTGAAGCCAAGGTGAGATAAGGTATGGAGGAGGAGGGGATGGTCGACAGTGTCAAAGGCAGCAGAGAGGTCAAGGAGGATCAGAATGGAGTAGGAGCCATTGGATTTGGCAAGAAGGAGGTCATGGGTGACCTTAGAGAGAGCAGTCTCGGTAGAGTGGAGGGGACGGAAGCCAGATTGGAGGGGGTCTAGTAGGGCCCCAGACTGAGCTCCTCTTCCCCCTCTACTCCCTCTGCCACCCCCCCTTTACCTCTCCGCAGCTAAAGCCTCATTTTCCCCTTTTCCCTCTGCTCCTCCACCTCTCCCTTCCCATCCCCACAGCACTGTACCCGTCCGCTCAACTGTATATATTTTCGTTACCCTATTTATTTTGTTAATGAATTGTACATCGCCTTGATTCTATTTAGTTGCCATTGTTTTTACGAGATGTTCTTCCCCTTGACGCTGTTTAGTGCCATTGTTCTTGTCTGTCCGTCTCCCCCGATTAGACTGTAAGCCCGTCAAACGGCAGGGACTGTCTCTATCTGTTGCCGACTTGTTCATCCCAAGCGCTTAGTACAGTGCTCTGCACATAGTAAGCGCTCAATAAATACTATTGAATGAATGAATGAATGAATGAAAGAATGGGAGTTAAGGAATTCTAGGCATCGATTGTAGACGACTCGTTCTAAGATTTTGGAAAGGAAGGGTAGTAGGGAGATAGGACGATAACTGGAGGGGGAAGTGGGGTCAAGAGCGGGTTTTTTTAGGATGGGGGAGACGTGGGCATGTTTGAAGGCAGAGGGGAAGGAGCCCTTGGAGATTGAGTGGTTAAAAATAGAAGTTAAGGAAGGGAGGAGGGCAGGGGCGATGGTTTTAAGAAGGTGAGAGGGAATGGGGTCCGAGGCGCAGGTGGAGGGGGTGGCACTTGCGAGGAGGGAGGAGATCTCCTCTGAGGATACTGCAGGGAAGGATGGGAAAGTAGGGGAGGGGGTTGTTGGGGGGGAGGGGAGAGGCGGAGGGGTGACTTTGGGGAGCTCAGACCTGATCGTGTTGATTTTCGTGAGGAAATAGGTGGCCAGATCATTAGGGGTGAGAGATGGGGGAGGGGGAGGAACAGGGGGCCTAAGGAGAGAGTTAAAGGTCCGGAACAATCGGCGGGGGTGACGGGCATGGGTGTCGATGAGGGAGGAGAAGAAGAAGTACTGAGCTACATTCAAAATAGTATGATTGGATACAGTCCCTGCCCCTTATTCAGCTCACAGTTTTAATCTCCATTTCATAGATACGGCACCTTGAGGCTCAGAGAATCAATCAATTATATTTGCTGAGCACTTACCGTGTGCAGAGCACTGTACTAAGTACTTGAGCAAGTACAATATAAAAGAGTTGGTAGACAAGTTCCCAGGTCTCAGTGAGCTTATAGGCTACTTCCCCTGTGTTCACCCCAGTGCTTAGAACAGTGCTCTGCACATAGTAAGCGCTTAACAAATACTAACATTATTATTATTATTACAGGGGGAAACAGACATTAAAATAAATTACTGATATGGATATAAGAGCTGCGTGGTTGAGGGTTTGGTGAATAAAAGGATAACACAAAAGGTGGAGGAAGGAGAGGAAATGAAAGGTTAGTCAGAAAGGCCTCTTGAAGGAGATATGAACTTTCTAAGGCTTAAAGTTGTGGAAGATGTCTTTTATTGGATATGAAGTGGGAGGGTGTTCCAGGTCAAAGGCAGGACATGGGAAAGGGAGAGGTGGCGAGATAAGGTGAGATGCTTTATAGTAGCAAAGCATACAGGCTGGGTTGTTATAAGGAATCAGTGAGGTTGGACATGAGGCTCTCAGCCTTATTCCTGATTTTACCAATGAGGTAATTTAGGTGGAGAAGTTTAAATTGCTTTCTGATTGCCACACAGCAGACAAGTGGCTAAGCATGTCCGCTGACCCCCAAGCCCATGCCCTTTCTACTTGGCTATGTTGCTTCTGTGACTAATCTGATTAATTTCAATCTATCCCAGTGCTTAAAACAGTGCTTGACACAAAGTAAGCAATAACAAATAACATTAAAAAAAAAAAATGAGGGCCATGGGGCTGAGCTGACTGTATGCTTTTAAGTCAAGGAGGATAGGCAACCACTTCAAGTTAGTGAAAAGTGAGGAGATGTGGAGATGTGAGAAGATGAAGTCATCAAAGTAGGAGATAGAGATTTGGTTGCAGTTTGGTTGAAGGAAAGAGTAGATTCAAAGATGTTAAAAAGGTAATAACTGACAAGGTCTAATAACTGACAAGGTCTGGTGACAAACCGAATATGTTGGTGGAATGAGAGAGATGAGACAAGAATAATGCCAAGGTTATGGGTCTGTGAAGCAGGAAAGATGGTTGTTTACACGAATGGGAAATATAGAATGGATGGGAAGATGAGTTGTGTTTTGGACATGTAAAGTGTGGAGGTATTGGTGTGACCCAGAACTAAGCGTTGAGGGAGTCCCGTAGTTAGGAAATGGGAGTCAGAAGAGAAGCCTGCCAAAGAGCCTGAGTATGGGAACCAGAGAGACAGGAAGAGAACAAGGAGAGAGCAGTGTTGGTTAGATATTTTCTAAGGTTAGATATTTTCAGGAGAAGGGGCTGGGCCAAAATGGCACAGGTAGCTGAGAGGTTGAGATAGATTAGGAGGGAGTAGAGGCTGTTATATTTGTCAAGAGGTGTTCATTTGTGACCTCAAAGAGGGCTGTTTCCGTGCAGTGAAGTGGGAATCCCTGCTTCTTCATGGGGAAGCTTCCCTTCATCCTTAACCTTTTACTGATCCAGTCACTCCTCTTCCTCACCATCATTGAAACCTGGCTCTCCTTGGATGACACGGTCTTCCCTACTGATCTCTACTGAAAGGGCCTCATCTCCCCAGACTTACTGGGAAAGGAGGAGCTCCCAACGCACCTTTTTCACATTTCCACTCCCCATTCCTTTCTTTTTTCTTCCTTTGAAACCCATATAATATGTCTCTACCACCCACTCCAGATTCTAGAAATGGTCATCTACTGCCCCCTTGGTCCTGCCTCCAACTTTTTTAGCAATTTTGATCCCTGTCTCACATTCCTTCTCTCTTTCTCCATCCCTGTATTGATCCCTAGGGATTTCAATATCCACATAGATATTTCTGGCCACTTTCCTCTGCCCACTTTCTATCACTCCTCAACTCAGACTTCCTGCTCCATGACACCTCATCAACTCACCAACTTAGAAACATACTCGATCTCATCATCTCTAGCCATTGTAGAATCTCTGCCCTCACTAATGCTGAAATCCCTCTGTTTGACCAGAACTTCCTCACCTGACTTCACTTCCACACGCCTACTCCCACAAATCTGTGTTGTTCCTCCAGAGAGAACTCTGACTTCAATTCTCTCCTCAGGCCATGTGTTCCTCCCCCTCCCCCATCCCTCACCTCCAACAATCTGGCCACCTACTTCATCAAGAAAATTAACACAATCAGGTCTGAGCTCCCCAAAGTCGCCCCTCCCCCTTCTGCCCCACCCCAACCTTTCCCCTACTTTCCCATTCTTCCCTGCAGTATCCTCAGAGGAGATCTCTTCCCTCCTCGCAAGTGCCACCCCCTCCACCTGTGCCTCGGACCCCATTCCCACTCATCGTATATAAACCATCTCCCCTTCCCTCCTCCCCTCCTTAACTGCTATCTTTAACCACTCACTCTCCAATGGCTTCTTCCCCTCTGCCTTCAAACATGTCCATGTCTCCCCCATCCTAAAAAAACCCTCTCTCGATCCCACTTCCCCTTCCAGTTATTGCTCTATTTCCCTCCTTCGCTTCGTTTCCAAACTCCTAGAATGAGTCATCTATACTCGCTGCCTAGAATTCCTTAACTCCAACTCTCTCCTGGACCCCCTCCAATCTGGCTTCCATCCCCTCCACTCTACCGAGACTAACCTCTCTAAGGTCACCCGTGACTTCCTTCTTGCCAAATCCAATGGCTCCTACTGTATTCTAATCCTCCTTGACCTCTCAGCTGCCTTTGACACTGTTGACCATCCCCTTCTCCTCCATACCATATCTCACCTTGGCTTCCTGGACTCCGTCTTCTCCTGGTTCTCCTCTTATCTCTCTGGCCGTTCATTCTCGGTCTCCTTCACAGGCTCTTCCTCCCCCTCCCATTCTCTAACTTTTGGGATTCCTCAAGGGTCAGTTCTTGGCCTTCTTCTGTTCACCATATACACTCACTCCCTTGGTGAACTCATTCGCCCTCACGGCTTTGACTACCATCTCTACGCAGATGACATGCAGATCTACATCTCTGCCCCGTCCTCTCCCCCTCCCTTCAGGCTCATATCTCCTCCTGCCTCCAAGACGTCTCTGCCTGGATGTCTGCCCGCCACCCAAAGCTCAACATGGCCAAAACTGACCTCCTCATCTTCCTTCCCAAACCCTGTCCTCTTCCTGACTTCCCTATCACAGTGGATGATGGCATGACCACCCTTCCCGTCTCTCAAGCCCGCAACCTCGGTGTCGTCTTTGACTCGGCTCTCTTGTTCACCCCACACATCCAATCCGTCACCAAAACTTGTCAGTCTCACCTTTATAATATCGCCAAGATCCACCCTTTCCTCTTCACCCAAACGGCTATCTTACTGTTACAGGCTCTCCTAATATCCTGGCTGGATTATTGTGTCAGCCTTCTCTCTGATCTCCCTTCCTCCTCTCTCTCCCCGCTCCAGTCTATTCTTCACTCTGCTGCCCGGCTCATCTTCCTGCAGAAACGCTCTGGGCATGTCACTCGCCTTCCTAAACACCTCCAGTGGCTGCCTATCAACCTCTGCATGAAACAAAAACTTCTCATTCTAGGCTTCCAGGCTCCCCATCACCTTGCCCCCTCCTACCTCTCCTCCCTTCTCTCTTTCTACTGCCCACCCCGCAAGCTCCACTTCTCTGCCGCCCACCTGCTCACCGTCCCCCGTTCTTGCCTATCCTGGCCCACATCCTCCCACGGTCCTGGAATACCCTCCCTCCTCACCTTCGCCAAACTAATTCTATTCCCCTCTTCAAAACCCTACTTAGAGCTCACCTCCTCCAAGAGGCCTTCCCAGACTGAGCTCCCCTTTTCCCTCTGCTCCCTCTGCTCCCTCTCTGCCCCCCCTTCACCTCCCCTCAGTTAAGCCCCCTTTCTTCCCTTTCCCTCTGCTTCTCCCCTCCCCCCCAGCACTGTGCTCATTTGTATGGATTTTTATTACCGTATTTATTTTGTTAATGAGATGTACATCCCCTTGATTCTATTTATCGTGATTAAGTTGTCTTGTTTTTGTCCGTCTGTCTCCCCTGATTAGATTGTAAGTCCGCCAGTAGGCAGCGATTGTTTCTATCTGTTGCTGAATTGTACATTCCAAGCGCTTAGTACAGTGTTCTGACACAGTAAGCGCTCAATAAATGCTATTGAATGAATGAATGATCATTTGACCATGTCCAGTCTTCTCCATTCATCATGCCCCATTTAACCTCTGTACCCAAACTACCTTCCTTGATGACCAGATTGACACTCTAAACCCCACCCTGTCTACTGAACTCAATTTACTCGCTCCCTTTATCTTATAACACTAGTCCACATCCCTGGATCACCTCCACAGTCTTGCCTCCTTCGCCCATGTACTTGAGCAGCAGAGCACTGCTGTTGGAAATCTAGATATTAGGCTGATTTCATCTCTTTCAAGTTTTCCCTTTTGGGTTTAACTCTGCCCTTTTCCTCTGCCCGGCCAAAGTATGTCTCCACCCTTATTGATAACCATACCCAAAGCCCTCACCAGTTGTTCCAGACATTTAACTCCCTTCTCAAATCCCCTGTCCCCCCTTGCTTCCCCATCCCTTGCCCCTAATGATCTGGCCATCTATTTTGTTGAGAAAATTGACACTATTAGATACCATTTCCCTAAAATCTTCCCTGCCCCTCTCCAGTCCCTCTAGCCCTCCCCAGTCCCTCTACCCTCCTGCCCCTTCTTCAACTCTTCCGTCTTTCCCAGCAGTGTCTCTAAAGGAGATCTAGCACCTTCTCAAAATCCACCCTTTCCACCTGCACATCTGACTCCATTCCTTCACTCCTTACCAAAACACTTGCCAGCTCCTGTCTTCCTTCCCTGACCACAATCTTCAACTGTTCTTCGTTGTGGCTTCTTCCTCACTGTTTTCAAACTCCTTGTCTCCCCATCCTAAACAAACCCTCCCTTGACCCCAAGGCTCCCTCCAGTTATCTCTCCACCTCCCACCTACCATTCTCCTCCAAACTTCTGGACCTAGTTGTTTACACCCCCGTCCCAAGTTGCTCTCCTCCAGTTGTCTCCTTGACTCCCTCCAGCTGACTCCCATCCCCTTCACCCCACAGAAACCACCCTCTCAATGATCATCACCAATGATCTCCTTCTTGCCAAATCCACAGCCTCTACTCTATCGTAATCCTCCTTGACCTTGTAGCTGCCTTAGACACTGTCGACCATCCCCTTCTCTTTCGTAACATCTCTTCTTGGATGTCCTCCTGTTACCTCAAACTTAACATGTCTAAAACAGAACTTCTTATCTTCCCACCCAAACCCTGTCCTCCACATGACTTTCCCATCACTGTAGATAGCACCACCTTCCCTCCTGCCCCAAAGGCCCATGAAATTGGCATTATCCGTGACTTCTGTCTCTCATTCAACTCACATATTCAGTCCGTTACTAAATCCTGTCTGTTGAACCTTCACAACATCGCTAAAGTGTCCCTTTCCTCTCCATAATAATAATAATAATGTTGGCATTTGTTAAGCGCTTATTATGTGCAGAGCACTGTTCTAAGTGTTGGGGTAGATACAGGGTCCTCAGGTTGTCCAACGTGAGGCTACAGTCTTCATCCCCATTTTCCAGATGAGGTCACTGAGACACAGAGAAGTTAAGTAACTTGCCCTCAGTCATACAGCTAAGAGGCAGAGGCAGGATTTGAACCCATGACCTCTGACTACCAAGCCCATGCTCTTCCCCCTGAGCCATCCAAACTGCTACCACATCAGTCCAATCATTTATCCTATTCAACCTTGATTAATAATGTTGGTATTTGTTAAGCGCTTACTACGTGCAGAGCACTGTTCTAAGTGCTGGGGTAGATACAGGGTAATCAGGTTGTCCCACGTGAGGCTCACAGTCTTCATCCCCATTTTACAGATGAGGTAACTGAGGCACAGAGTAGTGAAGTGACTTGCCCAGAGTCACACAGCTGACAAGTGGCAGAGCTGGGATTCAAACCCATGACCTCTGACTCCCAAGCCTGTGCCCTTTCCACTTAGCCACGATTACTGTATCAGCATCTTGGCCTCTCAGCCTCCTGTCTTTTCCCACTCCAATCTATACTTTGTTTTGCTGTCCAGATCATTTTTCTACAAAAATGTTCAGGCCATGTTTCCCCACTCCACAAGAACCTCCAGGGCTTGCCTATCCACCTCCACATTAAACATTAACTCCTCACCATTGGCTTTAAAATACTTTATCCTTTTTCTCCTTCCTTCCTTACCTCACTAGGTAAAGCAGCCCAGGCTGCACACTTAATTCCTCTAATGATATCCTTCAAATTGTACCTTGTTCTCATTTATCTGGTAGCCAACCTCACGCCCAAATCCTCTTTCTAGCCTGCAACTCCCTCCCCCTTATATATGACACACAATTACTGTCCCCTTCCTCAAAGCCTTATTGAAGGCACATCTCCTCCAAAAGCCCTTCTCTGACTTAGCCTTCCTTTTTTCTATCCCCCCTTCACCGTGATTTGCTCCCTTTATTCAAACCCCTTCCCAGTTCTACAGTAGTTATTTACATATATGTAATTTATTCATAATAATGTCTCTCTTCCCCTCTAAGACCCTGAACTCATTGAGAGCAGGGTATCTGTTATATTGTACTTTCCCAAGAGTTAAGTAGAATACTGTATGCCTAGTAAGCACTCCGTTGAATGACAGCGGAAACTCAACGCTAGGGGCAGGATGTAAGAAAGGGGTCAGTGGCGAGATAAGTAATATCAGGTAAAAACAGGGCTGGTGTTAAGGAAGGGGAATATGCAGACTGAGTTGTAGTAGGAGGTCAATGAGATCAGGTAGACAGGGCGGGCTGGGTGAGTGTCTCTGATAGTTGTATGATAATAATAATAATAGTAATGGTATTTGTTCAGTGCTTACTATGTGCCAAACATTGGTGTAGAACATGGTAATGAGGCTGTCTCACGTGGGGACTACAGTCTTAGTCCCCATTTATAGATGAGGTAACTGAGGCACAGGGAAGTAAAGCGACTTGCCCAAAGTCATACAGCTGACAAGAGTCAGAATGGTATTAGAACCCTCGACCTCTGACTCCCAAGCCTGTGCTCCTTCTTCTAAGCCACGCTCCTTCTCATATATAAATAGATACGTTAATAGTTATGTCCCCTGCCCTGACCAAGCGTACATTTTATAGAGTACTAATGTGGCCTGATGGAAAGAGCCTGGGTCTTAAAGTCAGAAGGACCTACGTTCTAAATCTGCCCTGCCACACATCTGCTCTGTGACTATGGGCAAATCACTTAACTTCTCTGTACCTCAGTTATTCATCCATAAAATGGGAATTAAGACTGTGAGCCCATGATGAGCACAGACTGTCCAACCTGATTATCTTGCAACTACCCTGATACAGAGATCAGAGTTGGCACAGAGTAAGTGCTAACAAGTACCAAAAAAAAAAAATTGGTTGATTGAATGTTTGCATAGTTTTCCTCTTTCTTTTCATTCACTTGTAGTGACATTACACCAATATTGTTTGTCATATAGAAAATCCTTCTCTCACTCCCTTTGTGATGCCCTGATTTGCTGCCTGTATTTATTCTCTCTCCCAACCCCTCAGCACTTAATGTCTCTCTCTTTTTTTTTGTTTGTTTGGTATTTGTTAAGCACTTACTTCGTGCTAAGCACTGTTCTGAGTGTTGCAGTAGATACAGGATAGTCAGCTTGTCCCATTTGGGGCTCACACTTTTAATCCCGATTTTACAGATGAGGTAACTGAGGAACAGAGAAGTTAAGTGACTTGCCCAAGGTCATTCAGCAGATAAGTGACAGGGGTAAGATTAGAACCCATGACCTCTTTCCACTAAGCCACGCTGCTTCCCTCCCCTCTAGACTGTATGTTCATGGTGGGCAGGGGATATGTATGTTTATTCTTATATTGTGTTCTCCCAAGTGCAGTACTGTGCACACAGTAAGTGCTCAATAAATACGATTGACTGACTGACTCAGAAAACTTTCATTAATTTAAACTGATTATGTTCCTACAGTATAAAGTAACAAATACCTAAAATTAATGGGCTCCAGCCTTTTTGCTCTCCTCTTTCTCCATTTCATTTATTCAGACAGTCACTCATACCGTGTGCTCTTACTGAGCTCTTACTCGGTGCAGAACATTGTACTAAGCACTTGGGAGAGTATAACAATAAGCAGATGCATTTCCTGTCCACCACAAGCTTGCAGTCTAGATGGGGAGACAGACATTAATACAAGTAAATAAAATATAAATAAGTCCTGTGGGACTGGGGTGGTGAGTGATGCATAAAAGGAGCAAGTCAGGACAACACAGAAAGGAGTGGGAGAAGAAAAAGGCTTGGGGAAGGCCTCTTGCTGAACATTGTCTTTAGTGAGGCTCTGAAGTGGTGGAGAGTAATTGTCTGTCAGATTTGAGGAGGAAGTGCATTCCAGGACAGAGACAGGATGTGGACAAGTGGTTGGCAGCGAAATAGACAAGATTATGATACAGTGAGAAAGGTGGCATTAGAGAAGCAAAGTGTGCACGCTAGGCTGTAATAGGAGAGTAGCAAGGTAAGGTAGGGGCAAGCAGATTGAGTGCTTTAAAGCCAGTGGTGAAGAGTTTTTGCGATCTCAAGAGCTCTCTTTTTGGTAGTCAGCAATATGATAGCTAATAGGTATTTGATGTAAAGGAACAAATACGTCAAACATTCACCATTGCGTCATCAATGGAGACATACATTAATTTATATCTTCAAGGAAGTTATCCTTAGAATAATGATGGATAATAGGGAGAACTTGGAGAAAATAGAGGCAGTTAGGAGTGCTGGCCATGTTATCACTATTAGCATTATTGTCTTTTGAATGTCAGTAAGCTTCATGGAATTCTACTAAATGCGGGGGCGTAGAGAGAAAATATTAAATATTATCCTATCCCTTAAGAAATGTAGAATATAAATGTGCCTTGTTTTTCTTTTGCCAATTATCATACCATGATTTGTGACTGTATTTTAGATAGTTACCTCTTTTGAGGTAATCTGGAAGTGTTCCTCTTGTCTTTTAAAATAAAATTTTAATTTTGTTTTTAATAGCTGAAATAAGAAAACAGAGGGAATTCTATCACAAATTGGGTATGGATGTACCAGGGGACATCAAAGGGGAGACTGCTTCTTCAAAACAGTTCTTAGATTCACATCCAAATGGTAAGTTTTCTTTTTCAATTAGCACTAAAAAGAGCATAATCAATATGAAAAATTAAAAGTACTGTGTGGTGTACAAAACATTATTAAAGGTCTATCCCTCCAGGGGCTTTGTCTGCGAAGTTCCATATACCTAAAATTTAAGGTTCATAGGGAGGTGTTTTTTTGTCTCTCCCCAATTCCTTTTATAGTTTATACAGAACCATTTTTGTGTGTGTATTCAATGGCAGAGGTAGTCAGTCAATCTACAGACAACAACATGTAGTAAACCGGCATTTCTCTTTTAATCTGTATTTCTACCATCTATCAACACCCAAGGCGCCAAGAATGGTTTGTGCATATGACTAAGAACACCAGCTAAGGGTAGGAACATCTCATTAAAACAATAGCAAATAAATAGAGTCAAGGTGATGTACATATCATTAGCAAAATAAATAGGGTAATGAAAATATATACAGTTGAGCAGACAAGTACAGTGCTGAGGGGAGGGGAAGGGGGGGGTGCAGAGGGAAAGTGGGGAAGAGAGGGCTTAGCTGAGGAGAGGTGAAGGGGGGTAGAGGGAGAGCAGAGGGAAAAGGGGAGCTCAGTCTGGGAAGGCCTCTTGGAAGAGGTGAGCTCCAAGTAGAGTTTTGAAGAGGGGAATAGAATTAGTTTGGTGGAGGTGAGGAGGGAAGGCATTCCAGGACCATGGGAGGACGTGGGCTAGGAGTCAATGGCGGGATTGGTGAGAACGGGGGACAGTGAGGAGGTGGGCAGCAGAGGAGCGAAGCATGTGGGGTGGGCAGTAGAAAGAGAGAAGGGAGGAGAGGTAGGAGGGGGCAAGGTGATGGAGAGCCTTGAAGCCTAGAGTAAGAAGTTTTTGTTTCATGCAGAGGTTGATAGGCAGCCACTGGAGGTGTTTAAGAAGGGGAGTGATATGCCCAGAGCGTTTCTGCAGGAAGATGAGCCGGGCAGCAGAGTGAAGAATAGACTGGAGCAGGGCGAGAGAGGAGAAGGGGAGATCAGACAGAAGGCTGACACAGTAATCCAGCCGGGTTATTAAGAGAGCCTGTAACAATAAGATAGCTGTTTGGATGAAGAGGAAAGGGTGGATCTTGGCGATATTATAAAGGTGAGACTGACAAGTTTTGATGACCGATTGGATGTATGGGTTGGATGTATGGGGTGAACGAGAGAGACGAGTCAAAGATGACACCGAGGTTGCAGGCCTGAGAGACGGGAAGGATGGTCATACCATCCACAGTGATAGGGAAGTCAGGAAGAGGACAGGGCTTGGAAAGGAAGATGAGGACCTCAGTTTTGGCCACGTTGAGTTTTAGGTGGGAGAAGTACCTCTCCAGGTAGAGACGTCTTGGAGGCAGGAGGAGATATGAGCCTGAAGGGATGGGGAGAGGACGGGGCAGAGATGTAGATCTGTGTGTCATCTGTATAAAGATGATAGTTGAAGCCGTGAGAGCGAATGAGTTCACCAAGGGAGTGAGTGTATATGGCGAACAGAAGGCCAAGAACTGACCCTTGAGGAACCCCAAAAGTTAGAGGATAGGAGGGGGAGGAAGAGCCTGCGAAGGAGACCGAGAATGAACAGCCAGAGAGATAAGAGGAGAACCAGGAAAGGATGGAGTCCGGGAAGCCAAGGTGAGATAAGGTATGGAGGAGAAGGGGATGGTCAGCAGTGTCAAAGGCAGCTGAGAGGTCAAGGAGGATTAGAATAGAGTAGGAGCCATTTGACAAGAAGGAGGATTTGACAAGAAGGAGGTCATGGGTGACCTTAGAGAGATTAGTCTCAGTAGAGTAGAGGGGACGGAAGCCAGATTGGAGGGGGTCCAGGAGAGAATGGGAATTAAGGAATTGTAAACAGCGAGTGTAGAGGATTTGTTCTAGGAGCTTGGAAAGGAAAGGTAGTAGGGAGATAGGGCAATAACTGGAAGGGTAAGTGGGGACGAGAGAGGGTTTTTTTAGGATGGGGGAGACATGGGCATGTTTGAAGGCAGAGGAGAAGAAGCCATTGGAGAGTGAGCGGTTAAAGATAGAAGTTAAGGAGGGGAGGAGGGCAGGGGCGATGGTATTGAGGAGGACAGGGTCTATGATTTTTATAAGGTAAGTGGGAATCAGGTCCGAGACACAGGTGGAGGGGGTGGCACCTGCGAGGAGGGAAGAGATCTCCTCTGAGGATACTGCAGGGAAGGATGGGAAGTTAGGGGAGAGGGTTTGGCGGGGGGGATGCAGGAGGGGGAGGGGTGACTTTGGGGAGCTCAGACCTGATTGTGTTAATGTTCGTGATGAAGTAGGTGGCCAGATGGTTGGGGTGAGGGAGGGGAGAGGGGGAGGAACAGTGGGCCTAAGGAGAGAATTAAAGGTCCGGAACAATTGGTGGGTGTGACGGGCATGGGAGTCAATGAGGGAAGAAAATAAGTTTTGCCTGGAGGAGGAGAGGGCAGAGTTAAGGCAGGAAAGGATAAGCTTTCAATAGATAAGGTCAGAGTGGTGCTTGGACCTTCGCCAGCAGCACTCAGCAGCTTGAGCATAGGAGCGTAGGAGGCGTACAGAGGCAATGACCCAGGGCTGTAGGTTAGTGGAGCGAGAGCGGCGGAGGGAAAGGGGGGCGGGAGAGTTGAGATGATTAGAGAGAGTGGAGTTGAGAGCAGTGATTGATCATAGAGAGTGGGAAGAGAGGACGGGGGGCAAGGTGGGGAGAGATGCTTTTGGAGAGATGGATAGGATCAAGAGAGCGGAGATCTCTGTGGGGGAGTAGTATAGATTTGCAGGGGGAGAGAGTGTGTGAGATGAGACAGGTGAGAAGGTTAAGGTCTGAGAGAGGAATTTCAGAGTTGGTGAGGGAGGAGATAATGCAGCGGTAGGATGACGAGATCGAGGGTGTGACCAAGTCGGTGAGTGGGTGAGGAATGGTGGAGGAGGAGGTTGGCAGAGTCAAGGAGCCATAGCAGGTGGATGGCAGAGAAGTCATCGGGTACATCCATGTGGATGTTGAAGTCTCCGAGGATCAGAGTGGGCAGAGAGAAAGAGAAGGAAAGTGAGAAAGGGGTCTAGGTCGTTGAAGAAGTCGGTGGTGGGACTTGGATCTTGTGGTTCCTGCCTTTTGCTGTTGAGCAGAGAAGTAGTTCCGGGCCACACTTGACTGGGTTGGATGTTGTGTTGCTGCTATAGGCCACTCCCTGCAGCAGCATGTGTTTGGTTGGATGGGAAAATTGCAGGTATCAGAGAATGGGATTACACAGGTGGCTCCCCGTGGTCTCTCATGTATCTGGACCCTCTCTAGAGTTCACTTCCTCTGCACATGTGTTTATGTGGCATAGCATTGCTGGTGAAATCCAGGCAATGGGGCAATTTCATCCATCTCTTTAGAATGTAACCTTTTGAAGGGCTAGAAACATATTTGCTTATCGTATTGTACTGTACTCTCCCAAGTATTTAGTATAGTGCTCTGCACATAATAAGTGCTCAGTAAATATGATTGAATGATTGATTGATCTCAGATGTATCCTCACCTGCTGTAGCTCTGCCTCTCCTCTTTACCTACCAATAATACTGTTCTTTTATTAGGTTCCATGTGTTTTTTAATGTTATTTGTTAAGTACTTACAATGTGTCAAGTACTGCTTCATAGAAGCAGCCTGGCTTAGTGGAAAGAGCATGGACTTGGGTGCAAACGCCTGCTGAGCCACATGTCAGCTGTGTGACTTTGGGCAAGTCACTTAGCTTCTCTGTGCCTCAGTTAACTCATTTGTAAAATGGGGATTAAGACTGGGAACCCCACGTGGGACAACTTGATCACCTTGTATCTACTCAAGTGCTTAGAACAGTGCTTGACACATAGTAAGCACTTAATGTGATTGTTTGGTGCATTTGAGGATTCCAGGCCAGAATTAGGATGTGGGCCAGGGGTCATTGGCGGGACAGGTGAGAACAAGGCACAGTGAGAAGGTTAGCTCTAGAAGAGTGGAGTCTGAATGCGGGTATGTAGAGGGAGAGAAGGGAGGATAGGCGGAGGCAAGGTGATGGAGATTTTAAAGCCAATAGTGAGGAGTTTTTGGTTAAGTAGTTGATAAGCAACAACTGGAGATTTTGGAGGAGGCAGGTGACATGCCCAGAACTTTCTGAATAAAGATAATCTGGGCAGCAGAATGAGATATGGACTAAAGTGGGGAGAGTCAGGAGGTTGGGAGGACAGAAAAGAGAATGATACAGTAATCCAGTTGGGATATGATGAATAACTGTACTAACATCATAGTGGTTTGGAAAGGGCAGAGCTTGGAGATGTTGTGAAGGTAAAACCAGCAAGTAAGTAAGTAAGGCTTTGGTGAAGGGTTGGATATGTGGGCTGGATAAGAGAGCTGAGACAAGGATGACAACAAGGTTGCGGGTTTGTGAGACGGAAAGGATGGAAGTGTCATCCACAGTGACGGGAAAGTCAGGGAGAGGAAGAGGTTTGGACATAACTTTCACTCCTTTCTTCCATGCCATCCTGGAAGTGGGCTGAAGTATGGGAGTGGCAATTGTGAGGTTGAGTATAAAAGGTTGATGTGGGTGGCAGTGGAACATTGGCTTAAATAGGTTATGGTAGCATATGTGTGTGCAACAGCAGCACTATGTATGTCCTTTTAAATAAACTCTCCCACAGTGACTGAATGTAGTAACAGGAGCTGGGATTTTGAATTGTTATGACATGGCTTGGACTGAGGAATTCCCTGTTTTGATCTACAACTGGTTGTATTATGAATGGCTGAATTTAATAGGATTTCTGTAGTATACAAACATCCACTGTTTATTCTTTTTCACCATCAGTCAATCAATTAGTGGTTTTTATTGAGTGCTTACTATGTGCAGAGCCTGTATTAAGATCTTGGGAAAGTACAATACCACAGAATTAGCACATTCCCACCTGTACAGAGTTTACATTCTAGAGACTGTAAAAAACATCCACTGTTCAACCCAAATCATCATCTCCTGCTCTGATTTCCCTGCTTCTCTGCAGTCTCACATTTCCTCCTGCCTTTAAGACATTTCTAGTTGGATGTCCTCCCATCACCTCAAATTTAACATGTCCGAAACCTGAACTCCTTATCTTCCCATCCAAACCCTGTCCTCCTGTTGGCTTTCCCATCACTGTAGGCAGCACCCCCATCATTCCTGTCTCACCGCCCATAACCTTGGCATTATCCTTGACTCCTCTCTGTCCTTTAAACTACATATTTAATCCATCACTAAATCCGGCCTGTCCCACCTTCCAACATTGCTAAAATTCTCCCTTACCATTCCATCCAAACTGCTACCACATTAATACAATCACTCATCCTATCCCACCTGGATTACTGCATCAGTCTCCTTGCTTCCCTTCCAGCCTTCTGTCTCTTCCCAGTCCAGTCCATACTCTGCTGCCCAGATTATTTTTCTACAAATACGTTCAGGACATGTTTCTTCAACCCTCAGAAAACATTAATGTTTGCCCATCCACCTCCCCATCCAACAAAAACTCCTTACCATTGGCTTAAAAGCACTCAGTCACTTTGCCCCTTCCTACCTCACCTCGCTACTCTCTTACTACACCCCCACCTGCACAATTGACTCTTTTAATGATAACCTCGAATTGTACTTTCCAAGCTCTTAGTAAGTGCTTTGCACACAGTAAGGGCTCAATAAATACAATTGAATGAATGAACCTCTCACTGTGCCTTGATTTCATATATCTTGCTGCCAGCTAACTTCACTGGAACTTGATCTCATATGTTTCACTGCCAGCCTGCCCATGTCCTGCCTCTGACCTGGAACACCCTCCCTCCCCAAATAGGACAATTACTCTCCCTCCTACCCTCTTCATAACTTTATTGTGGGCACATCTCCTCTTCCTCCTCACTCTAGGCTTCAAGGCTCTACATCACCTTGCCCCTTCCTACCTCTCCTCCCTTCTCTCTTTCTACCGCCCACCCCTCATGCTCTGCTCCCCGCCGCCCACCTCCTCACCATCCCTCGGTCTCGCCTATCCCGCCGTCGACCCCTGGGCCACGTCCTCCCACGGTCCTGGGATGCCCTCCCTCCTCACCTCCGCCAAACTGATTCTCTTCCCCTCTTCAAAACCCTACTTAAAACTCATCTCCTCCACGAGGCGTTCCCAGACTGAGCTCCTCTTCTCCCTCTACTCCCTCTACCACCCCCCCTTCACCTCTCCGCAGCTTAACCCTCTTTTCCCCCCATTTCCCTCTGCTCCTCCTCCTCTCCCTTCCCGTCCCCTCAGCACTGTACTCGTCTGCTCAACTGTATATATTTATTACCCTATTTATTTTGCTAATGAAATGTACATCGCCTTGATTCTATTTAGTTGCCATTGTTTTTACGAGATGTTCTTCCCCTTTACTCTATTTATTGCCATTGTTCTTGTCTGTCCATCTCCCCCGATTAGACTGTAAGCCCGTCAAACGGCAGGGACTGTCTCTATCTGTTGCCGACTTGTTCATTCCAAGTGCTTAGTACAGTGCTCTGCACATAGTAAGCACTCAATAAATACTGTTGAATGAATTAATGAATGAATCCTCCTCCCCCCAGCATCCTCTCCTCCTACTCTTTTCTGTATCGCCCTGTCTTGCACCCTTTGTTCATTCCCCCTCCCAACCCCACAATCCTTACATACATATCTGTAATTTATTTATATTAATGTCTGTCTCCCTTTCTCTAGACTGTAAGCTTGTTGTGGGCAGGGAATGTGTCGTTTATTGTTGTATTGTACTCTCCTAAGAACTTAACACAGTGCTCTGCCCACAGTAAGTACTCAATAAATACAATTGAATGATTGAATGAATTCATGCATGAATGAATTTTTACAAAAGATATATTTATAAGAAGAGCCTCTTGATCTGTTCTTTAATTACCTAGTTACTTTTCCAGAAAGGTGCAGTTCACGAGGGCATTTGGTCACTGCCTCTGCATTTTGCACTTCCAGTTTTGATTTTTCTAGTGCCTTTAAGGATGCAAATAAATTTTAGCTATTTTTTTATGGTATTTGTTAAATGCTCACTATGTGCCAGGCACTATTGTAGCGCAGCGGTAGATATAAGCTAATCAGGTTGGACACAGCCCATGTCCTATATAAGGTTTATAGTCTTAATCCCCATTTTACAGATGAGGTAACTAAGGGAAATTAAGTGATTTGTCCAAGGTCATGCAGCAGAAAAGTGACAAATCTGGGATTAGTACCCAGGCCCTCTGACCCCAAGATCTGTGCTGTATTCTCAAAGCCATGAGCTTCTCACTATGTAATAAATTTAAAGTTAACATTGTGTTTTAAAATCTTAGAGTAGTTCATTGTTTTTATTTTTTATTAAAGGTGAAATTAAAACAGACGACAATTTCCACAGAGGTACATTAGAAGAGAAACAAGAAGAGGGTAATGATTACCACAGAAGCGATGAACAGGTAAAATATCTCTCCATCCTTCTTACTTCTTTCTTTGCAAATGATAATACTGTATTGGTTTTTCTTTGGGAAAACAAACTATTACAAAATCAATGAATCACTGATACTTGACCGTATACTATGTGCAGAGCACTTTACTAAGCTTGTGGAATTGGTGTGATTACAACTACCCCAGCTCCTACTTTTACACTGGGAGCGTGAAACCTCATGAGGTGAATGGACTCCAACCCTCCCTTCCCACCAACCCTCTTTCCACACATCAAGAGGCTTAAACTGCTTAACTGCTTAAACGCCAATCCTCTAGCCCCTTCTTCACACCACGGGTCTGGGACTATGCTAAGGGGAGTCAATCAATCAGTCAGTCAATCAGTGGTATTTATTGAGCATTTACTATGTGCAGAGGCAATGTACTAAGGGCTTGGGAGAGTACAGCATAAGGGACTAGAGGGAAAAGAATATCAGCACTCCTGCCCCTCAAAACCCTACCGTCCACACAATGGGAGTCTGATCAGCACTATAGCATAGGACACCTAACTCTTTAGGCAGCAATTCAACACTCACCCATTCAATTACAAGATTTTCCCAACTGGGAGCTTTCCCGTCACTGTGGATGGCACAACCATCCTTTCCGTCTCACAAGCCCACAACCTTGGAGTCATCCTTGACTCTACTCTCTCATTCACTCCACATATCCACTCTGTCACCAAAGTCTGCCCATCTCAACTTCACAGTATTACCAAGATCCACCCTTTTCTTTCCATCCAAACCGCTACCATGTTAGTACAATCAGTCATCCTGTCCCAACTCCCTATGTATATTTATTTTGTTAATGAATTGTACATCGCCTTGATTCTATTTAGTTGCCATTGTTTTTACGAGATGTTCTTCCCCTTGACTCTATTTATTGCCATTGTTCTTGTCTGTCCATCTCCCCCGATTAGACTGTAAGCCCGTCAAACGGCAGGGACTGTCTCTATCTGTTGCCGACTTGTTCATCCCAAGCGCTTAGTACAGTGCTCTGCACATAGTAAGCACTCAATTAATACTATTGAATGAATGAATGAATGAATGAACTCGATTACTGCATCAGCCTCCTTTCTGACATTCCAATTTTCTGTCCTTCCCACCCTATTCCATACTTCACTCCACTGCATGGATTATGTTTCTAGAGAAATGCTCTAGGCATATCACCTGCCTCCTTAAAAATCTCCAGTGTTGCCTATCAACCTCTGTATCATGCTAAAACTCCTCACTATTAGATTCAAAGCTCTCCATCACCCTCCCCCTCTTATTCCCCTCCATTCTCTCCTTCTTCAGCCCAGCCTGCACACTCCATTCCTCTGGTGCTAACCTTCTTACTGTCACTCATTCTCTCCTGTCCCGCCATTAACCCCTGGCCCACATCCTACCACTGGCCTGCAATGCCCTTCCTCCTCAAATCCACCAACAATCACACTCCTGCCCTTCAAAGCCATAATGAAGGTTGACCTCCTTTAAGAGGCTTCCCAGATTAAGCTTCCCTTTTCTTCAGCCCCCTCTCCCCTCCCCAAAGCCCTGATTTGCTCTCTCTGCTCTACCCCCCTCCCCCCTCCCCACAGCACTTGTGAATATATGTACATATCTATAATTCTATTTATAGTGCCTGTGTATTTTAATGCCTGTGTTCCCCCTTCCAGACTCTAAGCCCAGCTTGGGCAGGGTTTGGCTCTCTTTATTGCTGAATTGTATTTTCCAAGTGCTTAGTACAGTGCTGTGCACATAGTAAGCACTCAATAAATACCATTGAATGAATGAATGAGTTTCTACCCACATGAAGAAGCTACATTAACCACTAGATATTCCAAATTAGTTGATACAGCCCTGGACATGTTTTCTTAAATGCTCTAACCTCTCCTTGCCCTGTAAGTCCCCAGCCTGTATTCACCTCATCTATATCCCTCTCTCCAAGGACCACCTCTTATCCCCATCTCCCCTCAACAACCACCCTAATCTCAGTCTCATCCAACCCATCTCCTTTTTTTTTTTAAAAAAAAAGATACTTATTAAGTACTTACCATGTGTCAAACCCTGTTCTAAGCACTGAGGTAGATACAAATCAATTTTGTGATATAGTCCTCGTTCTACATGGAGTTCTCAGTTTTAGTAGGAGGGAAGACAGTTATTGAATCTCCATTTCACATTTGAGGAAGCTGAGCCACAGAGAAGTTTATGTGACTTGCTCAAGGTCACAAAGGAGGCAAATGGAAGAGCTAGCATTAGAATCCAAATCTTCTGACTCCCAAGCACAAGTCTTTCTCACTGGGCCAAGCTGCTTTCCTCCCCAATCGTCCCCTTTTCCCAACCTTCCCAAGTCCTTTTTACCCATGCAAACTTTCATCACCCTCACCTAAACATTGGCCCTTACCAGTTCTGTCCCATCCAACCCTTTCATATCCATTACATTGCCCCATCACTCTCTTGTCCCTCCCTGCTTCCCCATGTGCAGCCTCAGGAACCCTTGCTCCATCAAAGGAAAGTTACCCTTCAGTCTTGACTTGTTCCGGATCCAGTCAGTGATCTTCTTCACCATCACCTAAATCTGTTTTTTCCAGTTGACACTTTCTCACCTCATATTCTTTATAGAAGAGGCCTCATCTTCTCCAGACTCTTCAAGACTCCCTGGAAAAGAGGGAAAAATTGCCTTCCTTCTCCCTCCCCGCCCCCCACCAGTACCTCTTTGATTCAGTCCAACCCATTCCATCCCTCTCTTTCCCTTCTTTTTTAAGCATACACCATCCATCTGTACCATTTACTCTTATTTCTTGTCCTTCTTCCAACCCCACTCCAATTCAGCCTCCAGTTTTCTGAATCATTTTGATCCCATGCTTACTTTCCTTCTCTCTTTCTCCATCTCTACACTTATATCTGGGGATTTCAACACTCATGTGAATGTTCCTATTGACTTTTCTACTGTCTGCTTCTTTTTACTCAACTCCATTCACTTCCTGCTGTACACATTCTGACCCATTCACCAACTTAACTATGTCCTCTATCTTGTCATCTCCACTTGCTATACGGTCTCCAACCTCAACGCTCTGAAATTCCACTCCTTATCCACAACATTCTGACCTGTGATCTCTCCCATAAACATCCTCCCCGAAACCTTGTCAATTTTCTAAAGTCAACAGGTTCAGTCTCTTTTCCATCTTCAACCTATTTTCTCTTAGCACACAAATCTACACCCACAACACCACCCTTGCCACTGAACTCAATTCCCTCATTGCCCTGACCCTAACCTGATCTGATTCTGGGTTAATATTAATAACCGATTAGACTGTAAGCCTGTCAAAGGGCAGGGACTGTCTGAATCTGTTACCGATTTGTGCATTCCAAGCATTTAGTACGGTGCTCTGCACACAGTAAGCGCTCAATAAATACTACTGAATGAAAATTGAATGAATGAACTTCAGGGAAACAGATCCTAGTATATAGACAGTGAAGAAGGAAGAGTTAGTAGGGAAAATGAGGGCTTAGGTTACACACAGTGGTAATTATTGAGTGCTTACTTTGTGTAAAGCATTGTACAAAGTGCTTTGGAGAGTACAATACAGTGGAATTGGTGAACACGATTGCTGCCCTCAATGAACTTTCAGTCTATTATGCAGTTTGTTGAGGACCCAATGGCTTCTTTTGAGGAAATGTGATTTTAAAAGGCTTTATAGGTAAATGAGTGGAGGCCTATTGGACATTAAGTGTAGATAGGAAAATGAAGAGGTCAGTTTTGGACATTTTAAGTTTGAGGTGTTTGCAGGCGTCCTAATAGAGGTGTCTTGAAGGCTGGAGGAAATGCAAGTCTTCATAGAAGTTGAGAGGTTGGAAGAAAAAGGTAGATTTGGGAATCATCAGAGATTATAGTTGAAGCCATTGGAGTAAATGAGTTCTCCAAGGGCCTGGATATAAATGGAGGACTCTAAAGGGACTTGGAATAGACCTCATGGCAGTTAGAGAGTGGGAGGGAAAGGACTCTGCAAAAGTCAGTTAAGGAAATGCCAGAAAGATAAGTGGAGATGCAGAAGATAACAGTGTCATGTTTCCAGAAGAAGGGGGTGATCCACAGTGTCAACAGCAGCTGAGTGGTGTAAGAAGATTAGGGTGAAGTAGAGGCTATAAGTTTTGGCAAGTAGGAGGTCACTGGTAATATTAGGAAGAGTAAGTCACGGAGGGCAAGATGAGTGTTAAGGAGGGAAAATGGAGGGGGGCCAGTGTTTAATAAAGTGCAGAGGGATGGGGTCAGAAGCGCAGATGGAGATATATTTTAAGATTTTGATCCTCATTGCTCCCAGTCAGCCTTTATTCTTTTCTCTAGGGAGCATATCACCCCGTTCATGGAATTTATTTAGGGGAGTGAGGGAGTCTTTGGATATTTGAGCTTATATAATAATAATTATAATAATAAATATGTTATTTGTTAAGCACTTACTTAGTGCCAGGCACTGTACTAAGAACTGGGGTGGATACAAGCAAATATGACGCAGAAAGGGAAGAACCCCCAGAAAAGAGGCTGAAGGTAGAAGTAAGGGGTGGAACAGCGGAGAGAGAACCATGTCCCCATTTAAAAGTAGTCTCTTCCATTTTGTCCTTTACTGACTACATGTATTTTCTCCCACAGTATAATTAAATTACATCTGGAAATGGAAATGTCCTCTTTTTCTACCTCTTCCTTTGCACAGGAAAGTAGGGAGACTCATTATAGTTGTCCCTTATCTCACCTTCACATCATTTGAAGTCCTTTTACTCTGCCTCTACCTCCTAGTAGGAAATGCTTCAAAACCCACCTCTGCATTCCTGAGTGAATTTGATATGTTTTTCACCTGCCTCCTTTCCATGTGATTACTTGTACTAATCACTGGGGACTCAGCATTCATTCTGAGAATTCAGCTGATCAATCAGATTCCTTCTTAATTAATGTTGGTATTTGTTAAGCACTTACTGTGCACAGAGCACTGTTCCAAGCACTGGGGTAGACACAGGGTAATTGGGTTGTCCCACATGAGGCTCACAATCCCCATAATCCCTCTCCTTCCCCTCCTTCGAAGCCCATATCATTCGCCTCTACCACCCCCTCCAGATACTTGTCGCTGTCATCTAATAATAATAATAACGTTGGTATTTGTTAAGCGCTTACTATGTGCCGAGCACTGTTCTAAGCGCTGGGGTAGACACAGGGGAATCAGGATGTCCCACGTGGGGCTCACACTCATTTTACAGATGAGGGAACTGAGGCACAGAGAAGTTAGGTGACTTGCCCACAGTCACACAGCTGACAAGTGGCAGAGCTGGGATTCGAACTCATGACCTCTGACTCCAAAGCCCAGGCTCTTTCCATGAGCCACGCTGCTCCTCTACCGCCCTCTTGGTCCCACCTCCGACTTCTTCAACCACCTAGACCCCTTTCTCACCTTCCTTCTCTCCTTCTCTCTGCCCACTCTGATCCTTGGAGACTTCAACATCCATATGGATGTACCCGACGACTCCTCTGCCGCCCGCCTGCTATCCCTCCTCGACTCTGCCGACCTCCTCCTCCACCATACTGCGCCCACTCACCGACTCGGCCACATCCTCAATCTCGTCATCTCCTACCGCTGCACTATCGCCTCCCTCACCAACTCTGAAATCCCTCTCTCTGACCATAACCTTCTCACCTGCCTCATCTCTCACACTCCCTCCCCCTGCAAACCTTCGCTACTGCCCCACAGAGACCTCCGCTCTCTTGATCCCATCCGTCTTTCCAAAAGCATCTCTCCTCACCTTGCCGCCCTGTCCTCACTTCCCACTCTCGATGATCAGGTCTCCGCTCTCAACTCCACCCTCTCTACTCATCTCAACTCTCTCGCCCCCCTTTCCCTCTGCCACTCTCGCTCCACTAACTCACAGCCCTGGATCACCTCCTCTGTCCACCTCCTAAGCTCCTATGCTCGAGCTGCTGAGCGCTGCTGGCAAAGGTCCAAGCACCAAGCCGACCTCAACACTTGAAATTTATCCTTTCCTGCCTTAACTCTGCCCTCTCCTCCACCAGGCAAAACTTCTTCTCCTCCCTCATCAACACCCATGCCCATCACCCCCGCCAATTGTTCCGGACCTTTAACTCTCTCCTTAGGCCCCCTGTTCCTCCCCCTCCCCCATCTCTCACCCACAATGATCTGGCCACCTATTTCATCTCAAAAATCAACACAATCAGGCCTGAGCTCCCCAAAGTGACCCCTCCACCTCTCCCCTCCCCCCCCACCAACCCTCTCCCCTACTTTTCCATCCTTCCCTGCAGTATCTTTAGAGAAGATCTCCTCCCTCCTTGCAAGTGCCATCCCCTCCACCTGCGCCTCGGACCCCATTCCCTCTCACCTTATTAAAACCAACGCCCCTGCCCTCCTCCCTTCCTTAACTTCTATTTTTAACCACTCAATCTCCAGTGGCTCCTTCCCCTCTGCCTTCAAACATGCCCACATCTCCCCCATCCTAAAAAAAACCCGCTCTTGACCCCACTTCCCCTTTCAGTTATCGCCCTATCTCCCTACTACCCTTCCTTTCCAAAATCCTAGAACGAGTCATCTACAATCACTGCTTAGAATTCCTTAACTCCCATTCTCTCCTGGACCCCCTCCAATCTGGCTTCCGTCCCCTCCACTCTACCGAGACTGCTCTCTGTAAGGTCACCCATGACCTCCTTCTTGCCAAATCCAATGGCTCCTACTCCATTCTAATCCTCCTTGACCTCTCTGCTGCCTTTGACACTGTCGACCATCCTCTCCTCCTCCACACCTTATCTCACCTTGGCTTTACGGACTCCGTCCTCTCCTGGTTCTCCTCTTATCTCTCTGGCTGGTCATTCTCGATCTCCTTTGCTGGTGCCTCCTCCCCCTCCCATCCTTTAACTGTTGGAGTTCCTCAAGGGTCATTTCTTGGCCCTCTTCTGTTCTCCATTTACACTCACTCCCTTGCTGAACTCATTCGCTCTCACAGCTTTGACTACCATCTCTACGCAGATGACACATAGATCTACATCTCTGCCCCTGTCCTCTCCCCCTCCCTTCAGGCTCGCATCTCCTCCTGCCTCCGGGACGTCTCCACCTGGATGTCGGCCCGCCACCTAAAACTCAACATGAGCAAGACTGAGCTCCTCATCTTCCCTCCTAAGCCCGGTCCGCTCCCAGACTTCTCCATCACCGTGGATGGCACGACCATCCTTCCCATCCCGCAGGCCCGCAATCTCAGTGTCATCCTTGACTCATCCCTCTCGTTCACCCCACACATCCTATCCGTTACCAAGACCTGCCGGTTTCACCTCTACAATATCGCCAAGATCCGCCCTTTCCTCTCCACCCAAACGGCTACCTTACTATTACGGGCTCTCGTTATATCCCGGCTAGACTACTGTGTCGGCCTTCTCTCTGATGTCCCTTCCTCCTCTCTCACCCCGCTCCAGTCTATTCTTCACTCTGCTGCCCGGCTCATCTTCCTGCAGAAACGATCTGGGCATGTCACTCCCCTTCTTAAACACCTCCAGTGGTTGCCTGTCAACCTCCACTCCAATAAAAACTCCTCACTCTAGGCTTCAAGGCTGTCCATCACCTTGCCCCTTCCTACCTCTCTTCCCTTCTCTCTTTCTACCGCCCACCCCGCACGCTCCGCTCCTCTGCCTCCCACCTTCTCAATGTCCCTCGGTCTTGCCTATCCCGCCGTCGACCCCTGGGCCACGTCCTCCCGCGGTCCTGGAACGCCCTCCCTCCTCACCTCCGCCAAACTAATTCTCTTCCCCTCTTCAAAACCCTACTAAAAACTCACCTCCTCCAAGAGACCTTCCCAGACTGAGCTCCCCTTCTCCCTCTACTCCCTCTACCACCCCCCTTCACCTCTCCACAGCTTAACCCTCTTTTCCCCCCATTTCCCTGCTCCTCCCCCTCTCCCTTCCCATCCCCTCAGCATTGTACTCGTCTGCTCAACTGTATATATTTTCATTACCCTATTCATTTTGTTAATGAAATGTACATCACCTTGATTCTATTTAGTTGCCATTGTTTTTACGAGATGTTCTTCCCCTTGACTCTAATGGCAGGGACTGTCTCTATCAGTTGCCGACTTGTTCATTCCAAGCGCTTAGTACAGTGCTCTGCACATAGTAGGCACTCAGTAAATACTATTAAATGAATTTTACAGATGAGGTAACTGAGGCACAGAGAAGTGAAGTGACTTGCCCACAGTCACAGCTGACAAGTGGCAGAACTGGGATTCAAACCCATGACCTCTGACTCCCAAGCCCAGGCTCTTTCCTCTGAGCTGGGAAGCAGCATGGCTCAGTGGAAAGAGCACGGACTTTGGAGTCAGGGCTCATGAGTTCGAATCCCAGCTCTGCCACTTGTCAGCTGTGTGACTGTGGGCAAGTCACTTAACTTCTCTGTGCCTCAGTTCCCTCATCTGTAAAATGGGGATTAAGACTGTGAGCCCCACGTGGGACCTGATTCCCCTGTGTCTACCCCAGTGCTTAGAACAGTGCTCTGCACATAGTAAGCACTTAACAAATACCAACATTATTATTATTATTAGCCATGCTGCTTCTCATCAGCGTGCTGATCAGCCAGATACCTACTTCTGCCCAAAGTTCAACTCTGCAGTTTTTCTGCTTCATCAGTCATATGGACACATCTTGGACAGTGATTAACTCTGAATTAGCATTCTCCAAACAAAAGCTTTTAAAATGCCACATTATTTAAGTCCCTCCAGCACCTAGAAATCTGCTTTGCCTCAAAGAAACCTCCAAGATATGGATTCCATCTCTTTCAATCTATTATGCTGTTTGTAAGTATGATACTTGTTTAGTGCCTACTCTGTTCCAAGCACTCTTCCAAGTGCTGGAGTAGATACAAGTTAACCAGTCCCTGTCCCACATGGGGCTCACATTCATAATCCCCATTTTACAGATCCCGGCTCTGCCACTTGTCAGCTGTGTGACTGTGGGCAAGTCACTTCACTTCTTTGTGCCTCAGTTACCTCATCTGTAAAATGGAAATTAAGACTGTGACCCTCATGTGGAACAACCTGGTGACCCTGTATCTACCCCAGCGCTTAGAACAGTTCTCTGCACATAGTAAGCGCTTAACACATACCAACATCATCATCATTATTATTATTATTATGAGGTAACTGAGGCCCAGAGAAGTTAAATGACTTGGCCCAGATCATGCAGTAGACACGTGGTAGAGCTGGGATTTGTAGATTTTATAAATGTTTTTTTCTGCTGCCTTCTCTCCCCAACTGGTCCCTGTTCCCAGCATATTCCATGAGTTCCAGGCCATGGAAAAATTGTTTCTCTGTGTTTTTAGACCCTTCCACCGCAGTTGAGAAAAGCATGTGTTAATTGCTTCATTCCCTTCTGCCATCAGGGGTATCCTCTGTGTGCCAGAACAGGAATAAAAGCTTATGTAATGCATTATTTGCATTTAGCCAATTGAACTCTGCTTTCTTGGGATGCAGTACTGGCTCTCCCCTACCCCATTGTGGAGACTCCATCCTGTCCTGCTTTCTATCTCCCAGCAAAAAAGAGAAAAACTCCCATAGCATGAAATCTCCACAGAATCCCAGGATGACTGTCAGCCATGGTAACAGTTGCGGTTAAAAATAGTGTGGTCTGGAGCATAGACTCCAAAAAGCCTGAAATTCTGGCCTCAAGTAGTGTTGTGTCTCAGTGTTTCCTCATTCCAGTTGTGTCTGTATCAAGTGCCTTCACCTCAATTACATCCTTAGATTCTGAGTCCCTCATTGGACTGTTTTAAGAAGAAAAATATGGAGTTTGTTAAGCGCTTAAACATGTGCCAAGTATGTGTACAGTATAAATGCTGGAGTGGATACAAGTAAATCAGGTTGGGGACATTCCCTGTCCCAGGTGGGGCTCACAGTCTCAATCCCCATTTTACAGATGAGGTAAATGAGGAACAGAAAAGTGAAGTGACTTGCCCAAGGTAACCCAGTGGACAAGTGGTGGAGTCAGGATTAGAACCTATGACCTCTGATTCCCAGGCCCATGCCTATCCACTCCACCTTGCCTCTTCTTGTGTCTAATTCCCACTTGTTTAGTCTCTGCCAGCACTTAATGTAGTCCTCATCACAGAGGACTAAATAAATATGAATGTTGGTTGGTATTTGTTAAGTGCTTACTATGTGCAGAGCACTGTTCTCAGCGCTGGGGTAGATACAGGGTAATTATGTTGTCCCATGTGAGGCTCACAGTCTTCATCCCCATTTTACAGGTGAGGTAACTGAGGCACAGAGAAGTTAAGTGACTTGCCCACAGTCAGTCACACAACTGCCAAGTGGCTGATCCTGGATTCGAACCCATGATCTCTGACTTCCAAGCCCGTGCTCTTTCCACTGAGTTACACTGCTTCTCTAAAAGTAAACCCTTAATAAACACTCCTATTACTACTACAACTACTATTCATACAATTCAGTCGTATTTGTTGAGCGCTTACTAAGCACCGTACTAAGTGCTTGGGAGAGTACAGTATAACAGTAGACACATTCTCTGCTCATAACTATCATAGAGTCTAGAGGGGGAGGCAAACATTAATATAGATAAATAAATTACAGATATGCACTTAAGTACTGTGGGCTAGGATTGGGGAAGAACAAAAGGAGCAGGTCCGGGAATTTGAGAAGGGAGTGGGAGAGGAGGAACAGAGGGCTTATTCAAGGAAGTCATCTTGGAGAAGATGTGTCTTCAGTAAGGATAAGTGATTGTTTAAAGTGATAGCATTTTGGATGGAGAGGAAAGGGCATATCTATGACTATTACTTCTATTATAAGGAAAAATCAGTTCTCTCAAATCCATTTTGTACTCAGCTGGCTTTTCCCCCTTCTTCCTCCATCGCAAACTAAGGGATTGAATCACCCACAATGTCCCTTACTGAGCTACAGCACTTTAGTGAAGTTTACTGCTGTTGATGTAGCAATTACAAACTAAGCCCATTTGTACTACCTCTGTGACAGCCCCCTATTACTACGCTTCTGCTATTTCAGTCCACATCTGTCCACTCCTCAAGAATATCCAGTAGTTGCCCATCTGGCTGTGCATCAAAACAAAATTCCTTATTTACTTTAAAGCAGTTAATCAACTTATCTTAACCTCAGTGATGTCCTACAACATCCCAGTCCTCACATGTTGTGCCTTCAACCTCAATTTTTTCAATGAACCTCAGTCTTGTCTATCTTATCCCCAACTCCTTGCCTGAATCCTCACTCTGGCCTGGAACTGCCTTCCCTTCCATATATGCCAGACCACCAGTCTCCTCACCTTCAAAGCCTTTTCAGGGTCACCTCTCCTTCAAGAGACCTTCCTGATTAAACCTCTTTTCACTTACTACCTCTCCCATCCGCATTACCTGTGCACTTTGATATGGACCATTTTAGCACTTGGTATGGACCCTTTTAGCACTCCACCTTCAGTCCAAAGTACTTATGTACCTCTCCATAGTTTGTTATATTAATGCCTGTTTCCTTCTCTGGACTGTCAACTTCTTTTGGGCAGGGAAGCTGCCTACAAACACTGATGAATTGGACTATCCAAAGCACTTAGTATTCTGCACCTAGTAAGAGCTCAATAAATATTGTCGATTGACTGATTGGCCAATAATGTTCAATCTTTTTTAATTCCCATATTCTCAATTTCTATTTCTCAACTAATTCTAGGCTTATTACACATTTCTGAAACGCCAGCTCCTCATGTCCCTCTTTTCTAACTCTTAGTATCATCATCATCGTCATCAGTAGTATTAATTGAATGCTTGTTGTTTAGAGACTGCTATAGTAAGCACTTGGGTAAGTAAAATACCCTAAAGTTGGCAGACATGCCCCAAGCTCACAGCCAACTGACAGTCTAGAGAGGGTAACAGATATTAATATAAATCATTTATTATATATAATTTAAAGATGTGTTTGTGAATGCTGTGAGATTGAGGGTGGTGCAGATCGCAAATGTACAAAGATCACAAATCCAAGTGCATAAATGGCACAGAACAGGGAGGGTGCCAGGGAAAAGGGAGCTTAATCGGGGAAAGCCTTTTAGAAAAGATGCGACCATAATAGGGCTTTGAAAGTTAGGAGAGTGATGGTCTGACATATATGGCCAAGGAGGGAGTTCCCGGCTCTGAGGAGTACTTGGGAGAGAGGTCAGTGGCAAGGTAGACAAAGTCAGGGTATCCAGAGTACACTGGCACTTGAACAAAGTGTGCCGGCTGGCAGTAGTAGGAGGTCAGTGAGGTAAGGTAGGAGGGGACAAGCTAACTGACTGCTTTAAAGCTGATGGTAAGGAGTTTCAATTTAAAGCTCATTGTGGACAGGGAATATGTGTGTTTTTTGTTACATTTTACTCTCCCAAGTGCTTGGTACAGTGGTTTGTACACATTAAGTGCTCTGTAAATATGATTGAATTAGTGAATAAATAAATAAATGAATGAATGAATGTGGAAGAATATTGGCAACCTCAGGAGGTTCTTGAGGAATGGGGAGAAATGGATTGAATTTTCAAAAAGAAAAAGATCTGTTCATCAAAGTGACGTATGGACTGGAGTATAGGGACCACTCTCTAAAGTGAAAGGTAGTTGTAGGCAGGGAACATGTATGTTAACTCTTATATTATGCCAACAGTAAATGCTCAAAAAACATAATTGACTGATTGGAACAGGGAGAGACAGGAGGCAGGAAGTCAATGAGGAAGCAGATGCAGTAGTCAAAGTGGGATAGGATAAGTGATTGGATTAACATGGTAGCCATTTGGATGGAGAGGAAAGGGCTAATTTTTAAAATGCTTTGAAAATAGCACTAACATGTTGTTGTGACTGATTGAATATGTGGATATAAGAAAATGAATTAGGGTTAATGCCAAGATTCCTCCCTGTGAGTTAGGGAGGATAGTGGTATTGCTTACTGCGAACAGAAAGACATTGGGAGAACAGGTCTGGGTGAAAAGGTAAGTTCTGTTTTGGATATGTTGCGTGTGAGATGTTGATAGGAAATTCTAGTGATGTCCTGAAAGCAGAAGGAAATGAGACAGCAGAGAAGGAGAGGGCTGAGGGCTGGAGATGTAGATTTGGGAATCATCCTCCTAATGATGGTAGTTGAAGTCTTGGGAGCAAATTAGTTCTCAAATAAGTTCTCCAAGAAAGTGGGTGTAGATGGAGAATAGAAGAGAACCCAGAACTGAGCCTTTGAGGGACATGCCTGTCAGAGAATGGAATTCAGGACAGGGGACAGCAAAAGAAATTAAGGAGAAGTGGTCAGAGAGATAGGAGAACCCGGAGATGGCAGTGTCAGTGCAGCCAAGGCTGGTTAAAGTTTGATGGAGACAGGGGTGATCTACATCATTAAAGATAGCTGAGAGGTCTGATAATCAGGATAGAGTAGAGGTCATCAGATTTGGTGAGAAGAAAGTCATTGGATACCATAGGCCATTTCTTTGGAATGAAGTGGGCAGAAACCAGATTGGAGGGGATCAAGGAGAGAAATGAAGGAAGTGGGCACAGCGGGTGTAACAACCCACTGAAGGAGTCTGGAGAGGAATGGTAGGAGGGAGCCAAGGAATCAAGGGCTTTTTGTTTTTTTAGGCTGGGGATAAATAAGCATGTTTTGAAAGCAATGGGGGGAAATTCGTAGGTAAGTGAACAGCTGAAGATTGTGATCAAGGAGAGGAGAGGGCAGCAGAGTGAATGTTGTAATATGATATGAAGGGATTGGGTCAGAAGCATAAGACTTCTTGAAATACTGCCGGTATATAGAGAGCAGAGGAGGATGGGGAATTGAGAGGAGCAGGGAAGATTTTAGGGACTGGTGGTTTTAGTTTTGTTGGTGAAGTATATGGCCAGATCATTAGGGAAAGAGGTGGTGGGAGTGGAGGGACAGGAAGTTAGAGGAACATTTACCATCTTGAATTGGTGGGGGCAGTGGATATCGGAGTGAATTAGGATGTTGTCCAGCAGAGGAGAGGGCCTAATTGAAGAAGAATGAATTTAAGATTGACAAGATCAGACAGGGGACTGAATTTCTGCCAGTGGTGACCCACACAGGAGCAGAGGAAGTGTCCTGTGGAGGTGATCCAGGGCTGCGGGTTAGTGGTTCAAGACCGGCAGAGGGAGAGGGGAACTAGGGATTGAATTTGGTGGAGAGGGTGGTATTGAGTGCATTGATTTGTGCATCAGGAGGTAGTTTGGGTATAGAGACCAAATGGGGCACGGTGATGGTAGAATATAAGAATGGGTCAAAAGAACAGAAGTCTCTGTGGGGGAAGAATGGGTCAAAAGAATGGAAGGCCCTGTGGGGGACAGGACAGATCTGTGGCAGTTGGGTATATGTGAAAGAGAACAGGTGAGGAGGTGGGTGTCTGATAGAAGAACTTCAGAATTGGTTAGGGTAGAGATTTTAAAGTACTAGAGATTAAAAGATCAACTGTGCCCAAATTGTTGAGTGTGAGTTGGGGTAGAGCAGGAGGTCACTGGAGAAGAGTGAGAGGATGTGGAAGAGTCATTGTGGACGTCCACGTTGATATTGAAATCCCCAAGAATCAGTGTAGTGATTGAGAATGAGAGAATGTAAGAATGGTTCAGAAAATTGGAGGAGGGTTTGTGAGGGTGGGGGTGGGCTGTAGATAACCATGACTAATAACTGTAGTGAGTGGTAGAGGTGATGATATGGGCTTCAGAGGAAGGGAAAAAGATGGATGGGGGAGGTGGGATGGTGTGAAAGCATTACTGGAGAATGAGAAGGAATAGTAATAATAATAATTATAGGAAATAGTATTTGTTAAACACATTCTATGTGCCAAGCACTGTACTAAACATTGGAGTAGATACAAGCACATTGGGTTGGACATAGTCCCTGTCCCACATAGGTTTTACAGTCTTGATCCCCATTTTGCAGATGAGGTAACTGAGGCACAGAGTGTTTAAGGGAGTTGCCAAAGGTTACACCGCTCCTCCTTTTTCCAGTGAGTCTGGGGGAGTGGCAGAAAATGAGTGCTCCATGCCCCTCCTGCTAACTTCTTTGTTGCAAGAGGGAGACCTTCAAACATTGTTTCCTAAGAGCAACGCTTGCTTGTCTTCTCCCCTGTATTCTCTCCCTCCCTTCAGGCTCACATCTATTCCTGGCTTCTGGACATATTTACTTGGATTTCCTCACACTGCCTCAAACTCAACATGTCCAAGACAGAGCTCCTTATCTTCTCTCCCAAATCATGTCCTCTCCTGAACTTCCCTGTCACTGTAGATGGCACATCTTTCCTGTCACACAAGCTCATAACTGTGCTGTCACCCTTGACTCCACTCTCTTATTCACCCCCCACACCCAGTCCGTTTCCAAATCCTGTCAGTCTCACCTTCTACTAAAAGTTTCACCTTCACAACATCACCCAAATCTGCCCTTTCCTCTCTAATAATAATAATAATGTTGGTATTTGTTAAGCGCTTACTATGTGCAGAGCACTGTTCTAAGCGCTGGGGTAAACACAGGGGAATCAGGTTGTCCCACGTGGGGCTCACAGTCTTAATCCCCATTTTACAGATGAGGGAACTGAGGCACAGAGAAGTTAAGTGACTTGCCCACAGTCACACAGCTGACAAGTGGCAGAGCTGGGATTCGAACTCATGAGCCCTGACTCCAAAGCCCGTGCTCTTTCCACTGCGCCACGCTGCTTCTCCATCCAAACCATTGCCACATTAGTACAATTACTCATCCTATCCTGACTCGATTACACACCAACCTCCTGCCTCTTCCCACTTCAGTCCATACTTCACTCTAATGACCAGTTTATCTGTCTGCAGAAACACTCTGGGCATGTCACCCCCCTCCTCAAAAATCTCCAGTGGTTGCCTATTAACCTTGTTTCCAACAAAAACTCCTCACTCTGGGCTTTACAATTCCTGCTCACTTTGCCGCTTCCTTCCTTACCTCCCTTCTCTCCGTCTACATCCTAGCCCGCAGACTCCCCTTCTTTGCTGCTAACCTTCCCACTTTGCCTCGATCTCGCCTGTCTTGCTGCTAACACATGAACCACGTCTTACCTCTGGCCTGGAACGCCCTTCCTCCTCAAATCTGCCAAACAATCACTCTTCCCCTCTTCAAAGCCCTACTAAAAGTGCACGTCCTCCAAGAGTCCTTCCCAGACCAAATCCCCTTTTCCTCAGCTCCTCCTCCCTTCCATGTCACCTCGATTTGCTCCCTTTGCTCTTCCCCCTCAACAGCCCCAACGCACTCATGTATAGATGTATATATCTATATTTCTATTTATATTGATGCCTGTTTACTTTTGATGTTTATTTCCCGCCCCCCACCCCAAGACTGTAAATTTAAGCCCGGTGTGGGCAGGAATTGTCTCCCTTTATTGCTCTACTGTTCTTTCCAAGTACTTAATACAGTAGTCTGTACACAGTATGCACTCAATTAATACGATTTAATGAATGAATGAATACACAACAGGTTCCTTTTGCCAACTTTACATTCTCCTATTTGCCCTCAAAAATCTAACTTTTCTATGGACAAGGATCCAATCCCAACTGACTTCATGAAAACAAATCCATTTTCAGAAAAGAAGAATTGTTGACCTCATTCTTCAAGACTACATCACTGCACCTAAATCTTCCTTCAAAGCCAACTTGAAAAGTCACCTCCTCCAAAAAGCATACCCCCATCTTGTCATCCCATTAGCTATTTTAATTACTTCATTTATGTAAAGTTTTTATATATTTACTTTTCCTTTTTTAGCCTACTTTAGTTCTTCCTATTTGTTTATATATTCTGCTGTCTGTTTCCAGTATGTATACACTAATTTTTTTCCCCACTAGCTTTTACTTTTATTGCATGCTTCCAAATATCTCTACTATGGTGTTCTATGCAAAATCAGTGCTTAATAAATACAAAATAAGAACAGATGTTTTAATGATAAGGTAATTGTCATATTCAATTATTCTAAATTTGTTCATTTCACTTGACTTTATTCTAGTTAAAGTTTAGTAGTTATTCTAAAAAAATCATTCCAGAAACTTGATAAAGTTGGGCTTAGTAGAAAGAGCATGGCCTTGGGAGTCAGAGGACGTGGGTTCTAATACCAGCTATGCAACTTTTCTTCTGTGTGACCCTGGGCAGGCCATCTAACTTCTTTGGGCCTCACTTTCCTCATCTGTAAAGTGGGATTAAGACTGTGGGACATCATGGGACAACCTGATTACCTTACATCCACTCTAGCACATAGAACAGTACTTGGCACATAGTAAGCCCTTAACAAATACCAAAATTTTTATTATTATTTAATAATAAAAAGGGTTGAAATTCCTATAATACTATTTAGTTGGTTTTTTTTTTCCTTAAGGTAAGCATCTGCTTGGAATGCAACAGCAGCAAATTGCGTGGATTGAAGCGAAAATGGATCCGCTGTTCAGCCCAAGCAACAGTTTTACATCTAAAGAAGTTTATTGCCAAAAAACTTAAGCTTTCATCTTTTAATGAGGTAACTGTAACCAAAAATGAGATATTAAGTTTGAGTATTAATGCTAAAATCTAAAATTTTCTTTTATAGTTTTTTCATTGCATATGGACCAATTATTGTTCACATGAACCCAGACACATTACTGTTGGGGAGAAGGGTACATTGTATGCTAAAATGAAATTAATTAATGCTGAATTATGAGTAATCAATCAGTCAGTGGTATTTCTTGAGAACTTTCTGTGTGCAGGGCAATATACTACGCCTTTGGGAAAGTAGCATACAACAGAATTGATAGACTTATTTCCTGCCCACAAGGAGCCTATTGTTTGTAAGGGGGAGACAGACATTAAAGTAAATTGTGGGTAATAATGATAATGATGGTATGTGTTAAGCGCTTATTACTTGCCAAGCACTGTTCTAAGCCCTGGAGGAGGTACAAGGTAATCAAGTTGTCCCACGTGGGGCTCACAGTCTTAATCCTCATTTTACAGATGAGGGAATTGAGGCACAGAGAAGTTAAGTGACTTGCCCAAAGTCACACAGCTGACAAGTGGCGGAGCTGAGGTTAGAACCCACAACCTCTGATTCCCAAGCCCGTGCTCTTTCCACTAAGCCATGCTGCTTCTCTAATACATGCTTACGTGTTCTGGGGCTGAGGGTATGGTGAATATCAAGTTCTAAAGGGATAAATTAAATGTGGCTTTACAAATATACCCTTAAATATGTTTCCCTTGAAAATGCTTCGAAAGACAACAGTGGAGGCTACCTTCTGAAATAGGTAGTCCAATTTGTTCTAACTCTCTAACTGAGATATGTGATAATTCAGTAATTTGAAGAATTAAGTTTCTATTGTAGAGAAGTTTGCTGGAAATGGAGTACTTTATTTGCTGTATTTTGTTGGAATAAAATTTTAGCATTTCATTTTTTTTACCTCAAATTTTAGCATTGATAGGTCTCTTTCTTAACATATAGCTATTCATGTTAATGATGACAATAATGGAGACTTTGTTGTAAACAGTTAATAAGCCTCTGTCCAATCCTGAAGACTTTGGATATGAGAGTCTAAACCACATTACAATGATATGATAGAGGCTTACCTAGATGTAAATTTATCTTTAATAGTAGTAGTATTTAATGATGATGTACTTGATAAAATAGACTGAAATTAATTATTGAGAAAGTACAAAAAAGGAAGAAATATAACCTCTTCTTTCAGCAAGGTAAAATGTTAAAGGAAAAGTATTGGAAAATAGAATATAATTTTATTATGTAGTAGCATGTTAGAATAATGTGACATCTCATTTAGTTCCACCTGAATTAAAACACTTTTTCCTCTCCATTAGCTAGACATATTATGCAATGAAGAAATTCTTGGCAAGGACCACACTCTCAAATTTGTAGTTGTTACTAGATGGAGATTTAAGGTATGTTCCATTTTAATTATGGTATTTATTGGGCAATTGCAATGCACCAAGTAATATGCCAAGCTCTGACAACTTAAAAAACAGTTAAATCAAACCCAACCCTATCCTACATGGTATCCACATATTACGAGCAAGTGAGACCAATTATTTTGTCAAAACATGTTTTATAAATTTTCAGAATATTCAACAAATAATACCTCAATTATCATTTCTATTAATATTTAATTGCTGACTTATTAAGGTGTAGTACTGTACAGGTGTATCCATGAAACAACCAGATTATCTTCTTCCGAAATGTGAGTATATTTTAGTATTCTTCCCTACACAACCCTGCATTTCCTTAGGTTCTCATTGCAGAAGCAGCTCCAAAACAGTGGCCAAATTCTACAGGGAAGTAAAATTAAAGTGGCAAATACCTTCTTACTCTCTAATCCCTGTTCCTGAAGGCTTTCCTGAACTATCTCTTCAGTTTCCTTAAAAGTCCCTCATCCCTTGTCTGTACAGCCCCCCTCAGCATTTTGTTTTTAGAAACCATGAATGAAGTTGGCACATTGGTAGGGCTTTTGTAGCTGCCTTCAGTGTGAAATCTCAGCCAGGTCAGTACAGCTGCTCTGAGCTATGTCCCCCAAGAGTTCTAATCTCAAATCCAACATTAATCTACCAATCTTACGTATTGAATGCTTACTATTTGAAGAGGACTGTACTAAGTGCTTGGAGGAGCACAATACATCAGAATTGGTAGGCACCCACCAACAACGTGTTTACGGTATAGAGGGGAAGACAGACGTGAAAATACATTACAGCTGTGTATATCAGTGTCGTGGGGCTGAGGGAGTTTAAAGGGTACAAATGCAAATGCATATTTCCTCTTGGAGGAAATATGATCTTAATAAAGCAGTGAAGGTAGGTAGAGTGGTGGTCTGTCCTATAACAAGTTGCAGGCCAGAAGCAAAATGTGTGTAAGTGGTGGCAGTCAGAAAAACAAGATCTGGGGACAGTGAGTAAGTTGGTATTAGAGGAATGAAGTGAGCATGCTGGATTATAGTAGGAAATCAACAAGGTAATGTAGGAGGGATCAAAGTGATTTAGAGCTTTAAATCCTAATTGTAAGGAGATTCTGTATGATGCCAAGGACGGAGGGCAACCTCTGGAGGTTCTTGAGAGTGAGAGACATGGACTAAACGGTTTGTAGAAAAATGATCTGGGCAGCAGAGTTACGTGTGAACTAGAGTGGAAAGAGACAGGAGGCAGGGAGGTCAGCAAGAAGACTGATGGCAGTAGTTGAGGTGGGGTAGGATAAATGTTTGGACTGGTCTACAAAAATATTCAGCCCGTATTTCCACATTCCCCAAGCACCTTCATAGTTGCCCAGCCACCTCCCCATCCAACAGAAACTCCTGATCATTGGATGTAAGGCCCTCAGGCACCTTATCCTCTATCTCACCTTGCTACTCTCTTACTACAACCCAGCTCACACATTTAACTCCATTCATGCCAACCTACTCATTGTACTGTGATCTTGCCTATCTGACTTCTTTCCCAATTCCGGCTTCTTCCGTGGAATGCCCTCCCTCTTCTTATCCAGTAGATGATCACTTTCCCCACCTTCAAAGCCTTACTAAAAGCCCGTCTCCTCCAAGAGGTCTTCCCTGGTTAAGCACCCCTTTCCTCTTCTCAACTCTCTTTTGAATCGTCCTGATTTGCTCCCATTATCCATCCCATCCTTCCCTCCATCCCACAACACATAATTTTTGTATTTATATTATGTCTGTCTCCTCCTCTAGTTCTGTAAGCTTTCTGAGGGCAGGGAACATGTCTACCAACTCTGTTATATTGTTATATTGTAACAGTGCTTAGTGCTTAATACAGTACTTTGCCCTCAGTAAGTGCTCAATAAATACAACTTATTGACTGGTATAGTAACAGTTTGGAGAGGGGAAGGAGCAGATTTGGCGATGCAGGAATGAGAGAACCAACAAGATTTGGTGCAAGATTGAAAATACAGGTTGAATGAAAGAGTATAATTGAGGATAATGAGTAGATTAAGGGTATGTGAAACAGAAAGGTGGTGGAGTTGCATAAAATCATTGAAATGTCACAGGGAGGCCAGGGTTGGCTGGAGAGATGAGTACTGTTTTGAACATTTTGAAGTGTTGCTGTGATATTCAGGTAGCGACATCCTGAAGACAGGAGGAAATGTGAGACTGCAGAGGGGAGAGATCAGAGCTGGAGATGTAGATTTGGAATCATCTGAGCAGAGGTTGTAGTTTAAGCTTTGAGAGTGAATGAGCTTTCCAAAGGAATGGACGGACATGGAAAATAAAAGGGGACTCGGAAAATGAGCCTTGGGCAGGTGGGAGGCAGAAGAGGGGCCTGTGAAACCTCTTCATTCTCCAGCTATTGCATTACTCATCACCAGGAACCTTGCCACTTGGTTGGCTTGTTAGCTGTTCTCACTACTTTCTAGCTGTCACTTAACTTATCCCCTTCTTCCAGTCCTTTACTTCCTTCTTTGTTCCTTGGAAAACAGAGTCTACAGGATTCTGATATCTTGCAAGTGGCAGAATGGCCAGCTAGATATCATGGAGACTTGCAGCAGTGTCCACTCAGAGTTATGCAGAGTGGGTTTTGGGGGTGGGGCGGTTTAAATGTATTTGTTAAGCACTGCATTAAGCACTGAGATAGGTGCAACTTCTCTCTATAACCACCATCTTCAAGTCTTCACTCTCCAGTGGCTTATTCCTCACTTTCAAGCGTGCCCATGTCTCCCCATCCTAAAAAAAAACCCTCTCGACCTCATGGCTCCCTTCAGTTGTCACTCCATCTCTCTCCTACCATTTGTCTCCAAACTCCTTGAGTAAGTTGTCTATATACCTGCTGCCTCAAATTTTCTCCTTGACCCCCTCCAATCTGGCTTCCATCCCCTTCACTCTATAGAAACAGCTCTTTCAAAGGTCACCAATGATCTCCTTGCCATATCTAATGGCCTGTACTCCCACTCCTCCTTGACCTCGCAGCTGCCTTTGACACTGTCTCCCACCCCATTCTGGAAGCCTTATCCAGTTTAGGCTTCACTGACACTGTCCTTTCCCGGTTTTTCTCTTATCACTTTGGCCACTCACTCTCAATCTCTTTCACGGGCTCCTCCTCTGCCCCCCACTCCCTCCGTATGTTTCAGTTCAGTGTTTCCTTCTATTCTCCATATACACCCACTCCATTGGCTTCAACTGCCACCTCTCTGTGGATGATACCCAAATCTACAGCTCCAGCCCTGATCTCTGTCCCTTTCTGCAGTCTCACATTTCCTCCAAGCCTTCAAGAAACTCCTACTTAAATGTCCTTCTGTTACCTCAAACTTATGTTCAAAACAGAACTCCTTATCTTCCCACCCAAACCCTGTCCTCCCCCTGATTTTCCCATCACTGAAGACCCTCTTGTCTCACAATCCCATAACCTTGGCATTATCCTTGACTCCTCTCTCTCATTTAACCCACATATTCAGTGCATCACTAAATCCTGTCAGTCCCGCCTTCACAAAATCACTAAAACCTTACCCTTTCCACTTTAGCGAAATTGCTACCATATTAATTCAATCCCTCATCTTATCCCACATTGGTTATTTCATCAGCCTCCTTGCTGACCTCCCAGCCTCCTGTCTCTTCTCACTCTTACCTTGTCCCTGCCCTATCCAACCCAATCTGCTTATATCTACCCCAGCACATAGTCCAGTTTCTGGCACATAATAAGCATTTAACAAATGCCCCAATTATTCATAAAAACCACAGTTATTATTATTCTTATTATTACCCTGACTTTCACATTACTCTGGACATCACCACCATCCTCCCTTTATCAAAGCCCAAACCTTGGCATTGTCCTTGGACTGCTCTCTCTTATTCAACCCATATATTCAATTTGTCACTAAATCCTTTCAAATTCTCCTCCATAACATCTCTAAAATCCATTCTTTCCTCTCCATCCAAACTGCTGCCTCTTTAATCCAAGAATTTATCCTATCCCACCTTGATTACCCTGTCAGCCTCTGTGCTGACTTCCCTCCCTCCAGTCTCTCCCACTTGAGTCTTTACTTCACTTTGCTGCCCACATCATTTTTCTAAACAAATATTTAGTCTCAAGAACCTCCAATGGTTGACCATCTACCTCTGCGTCAAACAGAAGCTTCTCACCTTTGGCTTAAGGCGCTGACTCACCTTACCTTCTCCTTCCCCACTTTGCTGGTCTCCAACTACAACTCACCCTGACACTTTGCTCCTCTCAAGCCTACTCTCTGTACTTGGATCTTACCTATCTCGACTCATACTTCTTGCCTTCATTTGCCTCTGGCCTAGAAGACTTTTCCTCCTGATATCTAACAATTACTCTTCCCCTCTTTAAAGCCTTATTGAAGCCATATCTCTTCCTTCCCTGAATAAGCCTTCTTTTGCCTTTCTTTCACTCCTGTCTGCTCTCTCTGTCACCCTCACTTGATTCTTTTATTAATCTCCCCTCCCAACTCCACAGCACTTATGAAAAAATCTGTAATATTAATGTCTGTCTCCCCCATTCTAGTGTCTACTACTGCCAGGATAGTTAAAGGTGCTTAGGTTATAACTGTTGTCTTTTAAGCATAAATCTTAATTATTTGGTCTCAAAAAGAAAGGATTTGGCCTTGCAACCTAGGTTATTTTGGGATCCAGTTCTACAGATAATCATTTCATATCCCATTTTTATTTTCTGCAAGAATATTGATAGCTAAAGATAATTTGGAAACAGTATATTTTAAATTTGGTTTTATTATGTTATTCATGTTTTTGTGAATTTCTTGCTTTTCCTTCACTAATGAAATATCCATTTTTATTTTCGTTTTCTTTTACAGAAAGCACCACTCTTACTACATTACAGGCCCAAAATGGATTTGCTGTAAAAGAACTTTGTAATTCTTCTGGGTAGAATTTTTTCCAGAGACTATCATTCATACCTTCTTAGTGTATCATTTAACTCATTTGTGTTACAAAATGGAAGAATAATTATGGCGATCACTTCTTCCAGTATTTCTCGTAGGTGGTATGTGAACCAGATTTCTCTGTGCAACAACTATTTATATCCTTTGTATTAAAATAAAATTTCAAAACTCAACAAGCTCTGAGTGCAGATTATAAAAGTGCTTCAAAATTTTATGCAGTTGAATAGAATTCTCTTAGAGGAATTGTGCAAAATTAGATGAAAAGGACATTACTTCCATTACAGCAAAATAGTTTCAATTTTTTTTTTGCTTTGTTACTTCATATTGTTTGAAAAATGTGAAAAATTATAGACCACTTCAGTAACTTATGAATTTGGTCTCATGGTTTGCCTTAAAGTTTTTCACTTTTCAATGTATCCTTTTTGGGTCATTAAAACTTTACTTTTGTGTTTACTGCAAATAGATACAGTGCTTTTAAAACCTGAATATTTAGTTTGGAACCCTGTCACTTAAAAAATTATAATTTAGAATGTAAAAATATGGGCTCAATTAATTTAATGTAATAATTAGATTGTGTCAGTTTCCGTAGTATGTGTGAATATAATAAATCACAATGTTTCCCTTATTTGCTCAGTATTTTCTTACAGCACATATATCATATCACCTAACAAGAGAATTCAAATGCATTACTGCATTTCTTAAATTCATTTTTAAGGTGACTGTCACAGAACAGGACTAATGAAAACACTATTTTGAGAAAGATTTTCTTGGAGGGGAACTTTTACCTCTCCATATATCACTAAGGCAATTCAACTGAATTATTTTAATTCATCTATGTTGTTCTATGGAAGAGTGGTTCTGTGGTGGTCCCTCAGACCCAGTTCTGAAGCCCATTCTCTTCTCACTATAGTTCCACTCCCTTGGAGAACTTGTTCACTCCTATGGCTTGAAACTACCATCTCTGTGCATTTAACTTTCAATCTACTTCTCCAGTCCACCCCTTTACTCTGCAATCTTACATCTCCCCTTACTATCAAGATGCTTCTGCATGACGTTCCCTTAGCACTTCAACCTTGCACACATCCAAAATTGTCTTTTTAATCTTCCTTTCCAGTTTCTCTCGGATTGTCTCATCACTGTTGAAACCACCACCATCTTCCCCATCTTTCAGCCTACCATTCAGAATTATCCTTGTCTCCTCTCTTTCAACGCCAGTTCCAGTCTTTCATCACAGTCTGTCAGTTCTTCTTTCACAACAGTTTTAAAATCAGCCATTTCCTTTCCATCCAAACTGCCACCAAACCAGCTCAGTCATTTGTCATGTGATAGCCCAGCTCTGCATCACAAACCTGTGCTCCAACTTCTTCCCTTCTTCCCTACTGCAACACTAACTTGTGCCCCAACTTCTTTCTTCTTCTGAAACACTGCACAATCTCCCCTCTCCTCAAAACCTTCCAATGCCTGTCCATTCCCTTCCTTCATCAAGCAGAAAGTTCACATCACTGACTTTAAGACACTCAATAAACTCTCTCCACACTATCTCCACCCCTCACCCAACTCATTCCAGCTTACATGTTTTGTTTCTCTTCAGTGTGCTTCATTCTTGTCTCTTGCCACTGACCTCTTGCTCAGACCATCCCTTCTGTAGCCCAATAAACTACTATTCTTCAAGATCTCCTGAAAACCCATCTCCAGGAGACCTTTCCTAGTTAATATAATAATAATTTTGGTACTTGTGAAGCACTTACTATGTGCCAAGCACTGTTCTAAGCACTGGGTGAATACAAGGTAATCAGGTTGTTCCACGAGGGACTCACAGTTTTAAACTCCATTTTCCAGATGAGGTAACTGAGGCGCAGAGAAGTTAAGTGACTTGTTCAAAGTCACACAGCTGATTAGTGGCAGAGCTGGTATTCGAACCCATGACCTCTGACTCCGAAGCCCGGGGTCTTTCCAGGGAGCCACGCTGCTTCACTAATCATGTTGCTATTTGTTAAGTGCAAAGCACTTGTCCCATGTGGGGCTCACAGTCTTCATCCATATTTTATAGATGAGTTAACTGAGGCACAGAGAAGTTAAGTGACTTGCCCTAAGTCACACTGCTGACAAGCAGCAGAGCCGGAATTAGAACCCTCGACCTCTGACTCCCAAGCCCGTGCTCTTTCCACTAAGCCATGCTGCTTCTCTAATGGTATTTGTTAAACACTTACTCTACTAAGCGCTGGGGTGGATACAAGCAAATATTGTTCTTGTCTGTCTGTCTGCTCTCATTAGACTGTAAGCCCGTCAAAGGGCAGCGACTGTCTCTATCTGTTACCGATTTGTACATTCCAAGCGCTTAGTACAGTGCTCTGCACATAGTAAGTACTCAATAAATACTATTGAATGAATGAATGAATGACAGAGTCCCTGTCCCAGGTTGGGTTGACAGTCTCAATCCCCATTTTACAGATGAGGTAACTGAGGCCCAGCGACTTGCCCAAGGTCACTAAGCAGACAAGTGGTAGAGCCGGGATTAGAACCCATGATCTCCGACTCTCTTCTCAATCTATTTCCCTCCAACTGCCACTTGCACACTTTCATATCACCCAAACTGATGGGAACTCCTGCCCCTTCTCATCCTCCTCAACATGTATGTATTTATATATTTTTATAACCTAGTCTTCCCTACTCCCTGTAATTTATGTTGGTATCTGCTTTCCATGCTAATTTGCAATCCCCTTGAAGTCAAAAATCATGGCTTTTAACAGTGTTCTACTCTCCCAAGTGTTTTGAACAACCCTCTGCTCAGAGTAAATCCTCAATAAACTCTATTGATTGATTGATTGATTGATTGATTGAGTGGCAAGAACCTTGGCCATAAGGACCTTAAGGGAATAGTAACAATAATAATGATGATGGCAATTTGTTAAGCGCTTACTATGTGTCAAGCACTGTTCTAAGCACTGGGGGAGAATACAAGGAAATCATGTTGTCCCACATGGGACTCCCAGTCTTAATCCCCATTTTACATATGAGGGAACTGAGGCACAGAGAAGTTAAGTGACTTGCCCAAAGTCACACAGTAGGCAAGTGGCGGAACGGGGATTAGAACCCATGGCCTCTGACTCCCAAGCCCATGCTCTTTCCACTAAGCCATGCTGCTTCTAGAATCTAATATCTACTGTTACCAATATAAATTGTATTTTCATTACTTTACTGAACCTGAAAACACCAGTCAGTTTACATTTTGTTCAGTCCTTTCTTTTAAATGAGAGTTTGAGACAATTCGGAGGTTTGACTCAGTTTATAAAGAGGAAGACTCGAGGGAAGAAAAGGGTAAATGGATTCTGAGAGAATCAGAGACCATAGGTGGAGGGACCAAAAATACCATATCCAGGCCCAAATGGTTTGTTTTTTTTTTAAGGCTTGCTAGCTTGCTAGAGAAAAGCTTACACAAGCACGGGTCCTTTTGGGTCTTTGATTTAAGAATCGGGTAAGCCAACTCTTTAATGAACTTGAAACTGATTATTAAGGAATGTTTAACAAGAAGTTTAGAAAAGCTCAGCTAATTAAAGGTTAGCTAAACTCAAGTACAGTTAGTAGAAAGTTCTAAATACAACAATGGAGGAAGACTCAAAATTGGGCACTGCCCAGAATCAGTTTACGAAGTTTGCATCAGGTCTGAATTCTTTGGAGGAATATCATAAGTTGATGAGGGGGCACCATGGCTTTAGTTAACTAGGACTAGAGAAGCAGCGTTGGCGCAGTGGAAAGAGCACGGGCTTTGGAGTCAGGGCTCATGAGTTCGAATCCCAGCTCTGCCACTTGTCAGCTGTGTGACTGTGGGCAAGCCACTTAACTTCTCTGTGCCTCAGTTCCCTCATCTGTAAAATGGGGATTAAGACGGTGAGCCCCACGTGGAACAACCTGATTCCCCTTGTGTCTACCCCAGCGCTTAGAACAGTGCTCGGCACATAGTAAGATGCTTAACAAATACCAACATTATTATTATTATTAGGACTTTGGAAAATCCCTTAGTAATAGGCACAGAGCACTAAACCTGAAAGGGACAGAGAAGTAAAGGACTTACCAAGGCTATGAGGAAAGACTGACGTAAAAATCAGTTTATCAATACCTTGGTGATGGGGTGAAATTTGAGGTGCTACACTAGGCATAGAGTAGAGGAAAGTGAACATTTTTAATGGCCTAAGAAGGAAAACTAAATTAAGTGAATTAGGCTAAGAATTGGACACAAGGGAATATTCTCAACAGTAGAATACTTTAATACAGCCATCTGGAAGGTTATCCAAGCTAGAATAAATGCATCTACTGAATTCAAACTACAGCAGTTTTTTTATGATTAAGCCGTCCTTATGAAGGATTGGAGTACAGCTAACTTTGATAGTATCTCAGAAATAAAGACACATTATGTAAGATTGAAGTTACCCAAAAAGCTTTGAAAAAATTAGGACACTAACCTGTAGAGAAGAGAGATGCCTAAAAGTGGATTGAAAAGGTGGGCTTATTCGTACCCT